>NW_019416423.1:639179-746824 GCF_000390285.2 Anoplophora glabripennis | reverse complement strand
TTTTTGAGCTCTTGCGCATAAACAAATTATCGGAATTTAATCGGACTTGTCTTATTTTACAGATTTATTTAATACCTACCTTTTTTGTATAAACCTTTTTTTCTCTATGAATAACAGTTTTTTTTACGCCAGTCGAAAAACCACTTTTCCATAATTTTGACCATTGTTTTAACAAAGTTTCCCAACTAGTCTCGAGTTGATTTTTTGATATTTTGTTTATAACACGTTTCTGAACAATATTCCGTAGAGAAACTTCTAATAGTATTTTTTTCTCGAAAAAAAGCTATAATGAATGGCCTAAAAGTTATAACGAAAATTTGAAACGCGTTTATATTAGATATAAATGAAAAAGATTTTATGTAGTTTAAAATCAATTAATGCCGCATAAGATAGTTTAAAATAAAATCACGTCCTTACGTTCATTGCCAAGAATAGCAATGTTTCTTCTTTAATAGATCCTGCAAATATTTACCATTTAAGTTTAATTTTAAAAGGAAAGTGACAGTAAACGGGAGATTTCTCTAATAGCGAATTTTTTATTTCATAAATTACTTTACATAACTTTTTGCCTGTACTGTTGCTATTACACCGTTTCCTTATTTAAGAAAAAAACAATTTAAATTTTAAATCTTATTTACCTTTCTTTTAAAAGCGAATTCAAGTTCATTCTTAAAGCTTTCCAAACCTATCTAAGGGTACCAACTAGTACTAAATATACAGAGCATTCGAATTTATAAATGAGACTCAAATGCAGCTCATTGACATAATAAGGAACCAAAAATATGAAACATGTTTAGAGACTGTAACTGTGCTTGTCTGAATTATCAAGGTATCACCCTTATACCAGTTTCTATAGAAGTCTATTTTCGAACTTTGAAAATAGTTTCTTATTATTTAAATACTCTAGAAACTCGTAATGCTTAATGTTTACTGCGAAAGTAATCAAAATCCTAAATTTTCAAAATTTGTTTATAGAAATACAAATTACTCATTTTCTGTGGTTCCTACGAAAGAAATACCTTGTTTGACTCCAGAGTCATCTATGACACTTAGCTTTGGAAAAATTCTATTTGGATCTTTAATCAACTTCATCAAGGAGCTCTATCAACAGACCAAAAATTCTTTCCGTTGTCCTTATCAGGACTGAAAATTTCATATGAATCACCCAGTACCTACCTATAACCTTATAACTCTTCTAAGCCACCTAAGGATCCTCATGGATTTTTTTTGCTTGTCTTCTTCAAGAATTTATTGGGGCTTCGCTTTATCCCTCTAAATAAAAATTGGGCCAGCATATGAAATAATTTAAGTTAAAATCAATTTTATTAACTAATAAATCTGTCTCTAAAATTCGTTAATTGTTTGAAACTTAAATCTCTGTATCGCCATAAGCAGGCAGTACAAAATGTACTCTTTAAGAAACACATTTTAAATCTTAATATAAACGAGATAATAATGACAGGTACACGTTTTCCAAACAGTTTTTGAAAAGAAAGTAGTATAGTTACGAAACCTCGTTATCGTTTGTTTCATTATGACTTTTCCAAACATGTATACCGTATTTGTAAAAAAAAAATGTGAAAGAATACATAGGTGTATATCCTGTACGGCAATATAATATATGTAAATTGTTTTATAACACAAGTGTAATGCACTTAAAAGTGAAAATATTTATCTCCATATCAACAAAATGCCATAACAAACGTCTAGATTGTAAATGAAATACTTTCATTTAATAAAAAATAGAACATATCTTTAGTTTTAGAAATACATACTAAAAGGTTTTTCTCAAATTCTTATTACATTTTAAAAAATATATTTTACGCAGTGTTGATTAATAGGTACAGGCAAACTCTGAGAAATTAATTTTGATTAATTTTAAGACAAAAAATCATAGTTCCCGCTAAGAACATGATTCTCATTCGATTTTTTTTCATAATCTTGTTAAAAAAAATGAGCCTTGAAACATATTGAATAATAGTTTTAGGTTTCTTGGGTATCCTGAACAAAAAAGTTTCTCTAAAATTTACCGTTTTCGAGATATTAACGATTTTTTGTTCGATAAACGCGATTTTAACCATTTTCAACGTCAATAAACTATATTAAAAATTGCAATTTTTATTGTTGCCAAAATTCTTAAATAATCTTTGAACATCCATTAACAAAAATCCGAAGTTACGCCGGCATATTTTATTCTAGTTACTTGGTTTTCTTTATTGTTGCGTTTCTCGGCCGCTTTTGGCCGCCTCAGTATCCTGCGTCTCTCTATCAGGTAATCACAAATCCGCAACTACTGAATTTGTTTAGGTATTGAAAGTAAGTCAAAAAAATATTATTTATAATTTCTTTGGCTGTATTTCTTAAAACTCACCAACGATGTTTTAAACTACCGATTAGCGATTGAGTTAAAAAATATTTAATATCTCAAAAAGCAGCTTTAGAACCAAAAAAATTGCTTGATTTTGTAAAACTAAAACAACCTGTACCTATATAGAAAACACAGCTGTTGCTGACCAGTATTAACTATATGAACTTTTTTCATTGAATTAATTCTTTAAAGTTTGTCTATGTCTATGTAGAATATATCCTGGACACAACGAACTCTCGGAGCTCAATTAACTTAAACTAGAAGAAATGACTCGATAAACGATGTTGTAAAATCAATGTTATAACCCTATGTAATATTATTATCAATATATTTACGCTTTGAAAGGAAAAATGATAAAATTCTATTACCACTTAATAAAGTTTTATGTCTGAAGTAGGCAACCAACAATATTCATATACATTTTGAATGCTTTCCTAGAATTATATTTATCCAAAGGTTACAGGATTTAGGAGGTTTAGGAGCCAAATGAATATTTCATAAATGTAATAACAAATCTAACAAAACAGCATTTGATGTATTTTGATTATGCGTCATCATTAGTAATTTTCATTTGATCTATGAAACTGTAGCTTTAGGAAAGTCCCTATATACAGTGAAAATGTTTCTGTTTCTAATAATAACAGCTATGGATGGAAAGTAAAATGTAGTATTACTACACACTGTACTTAATTTATGTTCATAATAAATTTGAACAAAATTGTTAGATATAATTTTAATAAGAAAAAATTGTATTACTTAAAAGACAGATGGGTCTATATTTAGTAACTAAAGGTCAGCAAAGACAGTAAATTAAAGTAGCAGGCGCCATAAAAATTACCAGAGCACACGAAAATATCGACATGGGCGCCGCTTAAGGCAATTATTTATTTTTATATTAACTAATGAACAGTTTAATATTTTTTCTTAAGTAATTATTATTAAGTAATATATTTAATAATAATAAAAACACAACTTGAATTTAATTTAAAAATTACCGCTAAATAAAAAGTATACATATAACTTGTTTCTTGTACCACTTTATTGTGGCACAAGGTATTAAAGTAATGATTATTTGCTGCCAATTTCTAAGATTTTGTTCAACCAGAATTATAGCAATGCAATTAACAAAATACTCAAAACAGTTCCATCTATGTGTATCTTTTTGTGTATAAAATAAAACGTATATAAAAGTTTTTTTATTTATACCACCCGACACGTATCTACGCCTGTGATGTGCGATCTGCGACAAGGCGGCTCTGAAATTAATCAATGAAACGAGACATTGCGTAAGGCGCATGCGATCGGAATTCATCGTAAACAGACACACTAGTCACTTTGAGCCACTCCTGTCTAGTTATTTTGAGTCGTATAAAATTTGAATGTATTTAAGGGTATTCCGGGTACTCTTTGTGCAATGACGTGGGGATTTGTTACTTGTGGGCCTAACGAAGCCTTGGTTATTTCAGGTAAGATTTATTTTATGTGCTGTTTACGAACAGAAATGTTGTGCAATACACCAAATGCGTTCTTTTCACGAAGTAAATAAAAAGGAAAGGCGGGTTTTTCAAAAATTGATAAATGTCATAAAAGTAAATTCGTACATTACAGATTTATTGGTAAAAACCCGTTCATAGTACTCGATTTAATATCATATTTGAACTAATATAATGAAACTGGATTACTAAAAATCATAAGTATCATCGCCAATTGTAATTAATTATTAAATAATTAACATACTAATATTTATATGTCAGATACTGATAGATTTATTACTTTTACTTATAGTATGTAACAAAATTATTATTCCGATATTATCAGGATTTTCATGTTGTGATACAATCTACGTAGTTACCTATCCAGAGTTGTCTCTGATTAGTGAGTGATTACTAGATCCTAGATAGAGGCCATGCCGAGATGACTTTAATGCTTTAATGCAAAATGAAATGTGATCCATAATCCATATAAATATTAAAAATTAAACACTGCGTTCTTTGAAAAGTGTAGTTTTTCTGTATTCACTCAATTAAAAAAATAGAATTTGAATAATTTTTTATATGTACTTACCTTATGGAAATACAACTTTCAATCGTTTTTATAATAATTACTTTTCCAAAGCTGTTGCCGCCTAAACTTCTTCATGTAATTAATTTAAGGTCTACGTGCAAAACAGACTTCTACAAACTTCAAACACGGTATTTATTTTGACACAATATTTAAGGTCATGTTTGCGTTAAAATTGTACACTTTTTAAAAACCATACGTAATGTGGAAATACGGTATGCGTCTTATGTATCACCATCAAATTCAATTGTTTGTTGTTTAGCCAACTATTACCAATTGTGTAAAAATAAAAGTCTGCATCACAAAATATACACCTTAGAGTAATAAATAAAGTAGTCTGAGGTATACACTATATAGAATGGAATCTCTGGTACTGAGTTTGTTTAAAAGTTTCCGTGCAGCCGGTGGGCGGACCATAAATTATTTTTTTTTAATAAGTATGGTGTTATTATTGTATTATATAATATCAAATATCCATATGGATATTTCATTTTTAGGATGTCGATTATGTTAAATTAACATCAATAATTCAAATGTTGTGTAGACTAAGTTATTAAATAGTAGTATCTTATACAAATCCAGCTGTTTATATACATACATAAATAGTTTATGCCTTGTGAGTTTGTGGTCTGTATCTCTTAGCTGACGTCATGCATTAATAGAAACTGAACTGAACTGGTTGGTGAGCAGCACCATAGGGTTTTCGGAAGCTGATCGTGTTAACTCGATCACTAGACTCGTTCGAATTCGAAAAGTATAAACTATTTTATGTTCAAAAGTTTTTGAAGAGATTGTTAACAAGATTTTTATACGTTAATTTTACGTTTCTTTCGATTACATGTGTTATGGCATTCAAAAACAGCTATCAGGAATTAGATACTTATAGGGATTCCTCATAAATCTAAAAATACCTTCATATCTGAAGAAGCTGTTAGTGATCCATCCATACGCAGCGTATTTTTTTTTATTGTAATTAGACCTAATTTTGAATATTCATATTTTTGTCTAATACCAACTTTTAATAATTGTAGTTATTTACGACATGAACGATATTTTAAATTCTATTTAGTTTTTTATTCGTTAAGTATTTCATATTTTCTTATATTATTAACACGCTGAATTTATCTTTAAAAATGCAATTACTTTCTTTGGAAATCAAAATTTCGTTATTTTCTCAAAAACAAACAGTTTTTCGTCTCGTGACAGTAATCCATGAACACAATGTAACTCAAAATTCTTTGGTTGCAGGATGTTGTTACAGCAAACCACTACTAGTGCCTGGAGGAAGAGCTTTCATATGGCCAACGATTCAAAGCATTCAAAGGTTTGTTGTACCCAATTCGCTATAAGTCTGATATAACAAAGTAAATATTTATAATCAAAAAGATACATTTTTATGAAAAAACTAAATATAGGTGGTATATTGGTATTTATATGATCATCCCCAACAAACTATGTAAAATTGTCTTTAGTATCTATATATTTTTTTATTTATAGAATTTCATTAAACACCATGACCCTCATTGTCGACAGCCCGACTGTCTACACAAGCCAGGGCGTTCCAATATCTGTCACTGGAATAGCACAAGTGAGTAGTATGACAATTGATGATTTTTTAGCTAAATTTTAATCTACTGATGTTTTACGGGTAAAAACTGTTACATACTTATTTTAAGGTGAAAATTCAGGGACAAAATGAGGAAATGTTACTGGCTGCATGTGAACAGTTTTTAGGGAAAAGTGAAAACGAAATTCAGCACATCGCCCTAGTAACCTTAGAAGGCCACCAAAGAGCAATAATGGGTTCCATGACGGTCGAGGAAATCTACAAAGACCGAAAGAAATTTAGCAAACAAGTTTTTGAAGTAGCCTCTTCGGATTTGGTCAATATGGGTATTACGGTTGTTTCTTACACTCTCAAAGACATCAGAGACGAGGAGGTAAGTTAAAAGCACCGTCTCAATTTGTAGTTCATTGATTTATTTTTATCTTTTTTATGTTCGCTACAAAGGGCGCTAAGGTATGTTTATTACTGATTTTTAATTTTTGTTGGAATGGTTCATGTTAGAAAAAAATTAATAAATCATTTACAACCTTAGGAGCAAACACGAGTTGAAACTTAAGTTTTAACTTTGATATTTATATCCTTGAAAACGTACAAAACGTAACACAACAATGATCAAAACCCAAGGAAGGTTTTCCTCGTCTAAATTTAAGAATTTTTTTCTTATTGAACTCCTTGTTTTTAGGTACAAGGTGTTAAAATTAGAAAAAAATGTGTCAATAATTTGTCACAATCGGAAACCTTTTAGAGAATAGTATTGAGACATATACCCCAGTCGGTGGAAGTAATTTTGCACCAAAAGCACAAGTAATTAGCAATATGACTGATTTATTTTTTATAAGTTCTTCAAAGTATGCAGATTAATATAATAAAAAGTTCATTGGTCTGTCGAAGTCCACAAAAATATTGAAAAACATTTTGATTTTCGAAATTCTTTAATATTTTGGACTGGCATCAAGATACAGAACAATAAAAAATACTATCTTGTAGAAGAGTTTTTTCCAACAAAAAAGATACATTACACTTTTTTCGTTCGAGCTATGGTTTGTCTGGAAAAATTATTAGAGCCATGAAACAATCTTCCGCGAGCAAACAGAATAAATTCACTCTTCAAACGTAAGAATTGTCAAATTTCACTCAAATATTGAATACATTAATGTGTAGAAATCAATATTCGATCTTAATTCAATGCGAAAGAAAATAAAAAATATCAAAAAATTTTCATTGAAAAAAATTTTCCAAAATTTTTTTTTAGATTTACGAATATACTCAAAGTAAAAAATAATAAATACAAGGTAATATTTACATATTTTTATTACAAAATCAGAGGAAAAAAATTAAATACAAAATTACATAAAGTCATCGTTTTCATGTATACTGTATTTCCTACCTGGATATTTTCATACCTGTCGACTATTTACATTCTACTCTTTGAATATTCGTCTTCATATTGTAACAGTATCAAATTTTATATTAAACGATCTAAGGAAATTTACACCGGGAACCAAAAAAATTGCTATTTTCTTATATGAAAAATCATTAAAAGATATATATATATATACTTTGCAGTAAACTCACAATTCCTAAAATGTTTAAAATAATTACAAAGGTCGTATTTCGTAATTAGATAAAAATCAATACCCGGAAATTTTATTTGTGAGAGGTCACCTAAATAACAATTACCGACTTCGAAAAAATTTTTTACAACTATCCTTATGTTTAATTATATTTGTCGTTGAGACGCTCGGTTTTCGATATATGCGTAATTTTTTATTCGATCTTTTATTTGAAAAAAAAAATTACCATACCATTGAAAAGCTTAAACTTCCTACTTGAAAATGGGCTATAACAATTATTAATTTAATACCCTATAACTATGCAATAGTTTATAAAGTAGAGCGCCGTGCTTCAAAAAATGGGCTCTCACTTGGTTTATTGAATTTTTTCCAGCTAAACCATATCTTGGACGGAAAAAGCACAGAGTGTCGTTTTTGTTGGAAAAAACTTCTCCTATAAGGTGGTATTTTTTATTTTTCTCCATCTTCATCCCAGTCCCAAATATTAAAGAATTTCAAAAATCAAAATTTTTTCAAAATTTTTTTGGACTTTGGGAAATCGATAGACCAATGAACTTTTTCTTATATTCTGCATACTTTGAAGTACTTATATAAAAAAAAATTCTTCCATATTGCTAGTTACTTGTTTCTGTGGCCTCCATCGACTGGGCTAATAGGGAGGCCATTTTTAGTAATACCTTCTGTAGAATTATTTACATAATTTCTAAATTTATTTAAATGTATCGCCTTTACAAATTAATATTTTGAACTAAAACAGAAAAAGCTCAGAAATTTTTGTACAGAAAGAAATGTGCACAAGTATATTTTTCATTTTTTAAAAGTAAAATACATAAAAAAAAAGTAATTGGCTGTATAGGTAATTTTATTAGTAGTATATGAGTAGACAAAATTGCATTTACAATTAGGAGATACCCTTTTTTTATTTTTGAACTGAACTGAAGTTTGATAGTATGGAAATACTAAAAGAATTAAGTAAACTAAAAGGACAAAATACAGCCAGTCACAAGAAACTACTAATAATTAATGACAAATATGCCAATAAACATAATGATTGTTTCTAAAATAGCCAAAATGATTTAATGAACTACATTTTGAGTTAACACAGTTGACGTAGAAAGTAGTATTGTTTTGTAAATGATTTATCTCATCTTCCATCATTTCGTCTAAGTAGAAATATAATCATACAAAAGATGGTGGTGATGGCTGGTTTATGCGATGATTTCTAGGCATATACAGAGAAATTTATGAGACGAGAATTTCGAAGGAAATTCGTGAACTATATAATTAAATTAGTGTCGTTTTAAATAGAAATGTTTCATCATGAAAGTTCTCTACGAGGGCCTAGAAATAAATTCCTAAAAAACGGTATAAGTCTATATGGTATCAAATGATATAAAAACTTTAACTTTCATCAGCCGCCACTGCTAAGATTGAAAAATATAATTCACATTCAGTTGCAGTCAATACATGTCAGTATGATTAAACTTCTACGAATTGCTACTAAATAAAAAAGTTGGTGTCGAATGTGGTAGATATTTAGGAATAAAATAAAAAAATTTACTAAAACTAAATTCCAAAATCTTTAATTTTGTGTCGTTCTAATAATGCTAGTTTTAATATTGGTGTTTGGCACTTATGCATTACATCTTCCGTCTGTTAACGCTTTTTATACTTTAGTTCAAACACTACTCGTGTAGAGATGTGGCCTAAATAAAACTAATTATACTATTAATTATAGCATATGTGAAAATAATTCATCAGTTACTCGATAAAAAGAGTTTAATTCGTAATTATTGCACTTCATTTGATGTTTTTGAAAGAAAAAAGGAAAATAACAATTTCTTGTCAAATCTAAAAAATGTCAGTTTGGTAACAATGCCAATACAATCATCAAAAGTATCTATTAAACAAATTTAGCCCACTTATCTATAAATAATCGTTCTAACAAGTCGAATCAACTGGATTATTTGCATTAGGGTTACTTAAAAAGCCTGGGTATGGCGAGAACTGCCGAGGTGAAACGTGACGCGAGGATAGGCGAGGCCGAGGCCAGGGCCGACGCGAAAATCAAAGAGGCCATAGCCGAAGAGCAACGGATGGCGTCCGTGTTCCTGAACGACACGGAAATAGCGAAAGCCAGACGTGACTTCGAACTGAAGAAAGCCGCTTACGATGTAGAGGTGCAGACGAAAAATGCCGAAGCCGAAATGGCCTACGAATTGCAGGCCGCCAAAACCAAACAAAGAATTAAGGAGGAACAGATGCAGATAAAAGTGGTGGAGCGAACTCAACAGATTGCCGTACAAGAACAGGAAATAGCCAGGAGGGAGAGGGAGCTTGAGGCTACCGTTCGAAGACCCGCCGAGGCAGAGAAGTACCGATTGGAGAAAATTGCCGAGGCCAATCATAAGAGGGTCGTTTTGGAGGCTGAAGCGGAAGCGGAGGCACTGAGGCTCAAAGGCGAAGCTGAGGCTTATGCCATCGAGGCCAAAGCTAAGGCCGAAGCGGAACAGATGGCTAAAAAAGCGGATGCTTGGAAGGAATATAGGGAAGCTGCTATGGTGGATATGTTCTTGGATGTTATACCCAAGGTAAAATATAGTGCCAATGATATAGTACACTGGGCACAGGAATTAAGGGATGTTAAAAAAATCACAAAATTTTGGGTGATTTTCGAAGAGCTGGAACTTGGAGGGAAATGGTCGTAAAGAGAATCAAAAAGAAGGAACTTGAAGCTTGAAGTTTGTAGTTTTCGGATCTGGAGTTTAAAATTTGTTAACGTCGGCAGTTTTTGAGTAAACATAAAATCAACGAAAAAAAAAATTGCAAATTTTTGCTTTTCTTTAAAGAGGCCTATGGATTACAAACATTTTTTTTTAGTAATTTCAGTATAAAGCTCTTTTAGATAATGTAATTCTCTTCAATTTAAGCGGTTCCGGAGCCCTGGACGATGATTTGTCGCTGAGTTATCGTCGATAAAAACAAAAAAAGTCATTTTTTACTTTGGCAATCAATTACTCCGGAAATAATGGTCGTACAGAAAATTCAAGCGGGGTTTTGAAAACTGCAAAGTATTCTCTAAAAGTCGTCATTATTGGTTTTTGATAAAAAAAAAATTTTCGAAGTGAAAATGTTGGAATTTTTCTTTCAAAAACAATTTTTTCTTAAAATTATAAAAATTAAAAAAAAATCGTTTTTATTTTAATAATGAACGTTTTTTGATGAAGAAAATATGGATTATTGCTAAAAAAACATTTTTAACTTAAAAAAATGAATAAAAAGTGAAAAATTACAGCAAAAACGACAATTTTAAACATTCCGGGCACTAACAAAAAAAAATTGCAGCGTTTTGAAATTATCAGTGTTTCTTTAGGACACTTTGAGGTTGAAAAGTTACAGGACAATATCTTTAGTTTAATCATTATTTGCAAAGTTATGTCGTTATTCAAATATCCCTAATTATGCAATTTTTTATCTTTTTTCTAACCAACATTTTCACTTCGAAAAAATAGTTTTTATCAAAAACCAATAATTACGACTTGTAGAGAATACATTGCAGTTTTCAAAAACCTGCTTGGATTTTCTGTACGACCATTATTTCCCAAGTAATTGATTGCCATAGTCAAAAATTATTTTTTTGTTTTGATCTACGATAACTTAGTGACAAATCATCGTACAGGGCTCCAGAACCGGTCAAATTGAAGAGAATTAAATTATCTAAAAGAGCTTTATGGTGAAATTAGCAAAAAAAATTTTTTTAGTCCTTAAGCCTTTCTAAAGAAAAGCAAAAATTTGCGTGTTTTTTTTTCGTTGATTTTCTTATGATTACTCAATAACTGCTGACGCTAAAAAATATTAAACACCAGATCTGAAAACTAGAAATTTCGAGCTTCAATTTCCTTTATTTTGATTCTTTCCACGACCATTTCCGTCCAAGTTCCAGCTCTTTGAAAATCACCCAAAATTTTGGGATTTTTTAAATATCTCTTAATTTCTGTGTCTAGTGTAGTAGCTCCAAGTGGTGATTGGGAAACTTCACCAGGTGACAGTATAACAGATTTTAAGCAAAAAAAATCGTGTGAATGTCTCTCAATCCTTCAGTGTTGAAATATAAAAAAAATTAACATTATTAAAAAATCGCAAAAAAAACACTTTATTTTAGCATTTTACCGTGGTTTCACCCCTTAAATTAATCACTGGTGCAGCGTTCATTAGCCTACAGATTTTTGCCAAACGTTCTCAGATATATTCGAGAAAATCTGATATTTTTAGTCAACACACACCCCGTATCTCAAAAACGAAACGTTCTACGCCACAAACGTGAAACTTATTGCTTAAAAAAGCACCTGACGAATTTTTCTAACTACAACCTATATCACCTCGTACGAATACTAATTATGCATCGTTTCGTTAAATTCGTTCTCATAGGTTGCCGCCGAGATCGCTGCGCCACTTTCCCAGGCAAAAAAAATAACGATGGTGTCTACCGGCTCTGGTGACGTGGGGGCAGCGAAATTGACGGGAGAGGTTCTCGATATTGTCAACCGAATGCCACAGCTCGTGAAGACCATGACTGGAGTAGATATCTCAAAGGTATGCATCGTTTAACAATTACAAAAGTTTGAATACCGCCATTTTTTCGTTGCAGTCTGTGTACGTCGCATAGACAAGAGGAAGTTTGAAGGTACGAATTGGAAAGTTCCACGGCCAGTGTCTTTAAATGTTCCAACACACAATATAATACTATGTACACCTATGCCAAATATTTGTTTTACGTTAGTCGATAGGTAAACGTACTAACGACGTTAATTTTTTATTACAAGTTGATATTTGATGTTTCGTGGTGTTCTATTCTAGCGCTTAACGCCCAAGGAAATAAAAGCATTTATTCGATATAAAGAATTATATTTTTTGTAATCTATGTCCTATTTAAAAATATAATATATTCTTGAGGTGATTATATAATAAAGTTTTAATTCACACGTTACGGCTTTTATTCCGTCCCTTATTAAGAAAAATGGAAGCGGTGAGAACTGGTGAAAATTAAACTGGTCGTATCTTGATAGTGAAGGGATTATTTTAGGCCTGCGTTAGATAAAACGCAGAATTACCGATAGTCTATACCGGCAAGCGAACAAAAATAAATACACTGTTTTGTTATATGTTTATTTCATTGTTACAAAAAATATATATTATACATACCCAAAATATCAAAAAACTTTATAAAACATCACATTCCACCTATCAATAAAATTGTACAAAATATATTTTTTCAAGTAGCCCATCTACATCGAAGTGAAATTGGTTTGTACACAGTAAAAGTATTTAGACCTTAAGAGGAATCTATAGCAATTAGGCAAACAGCAATACATTTTTATCGATTTTATTACACAGCTCGTCTAAAAATGCACTAATAACAAACTTTCCCCCACTTTAACACAGATTTTCTATAAAATGGACTTGGTTTGAAACTCAAATTAACTCCATTTTATAGAAAATCTGCCTTAAAATGGGGGAAAGTCTGTTATTTGTGCATTCATTCATATTTTGTCAAACTATGTAATAAAATCTATAAAAATGTATTGCTGGTTGCCTATTTGCTATAGAGCCTTCTTAAAAAGTAAATTTTATAAAACTTTTAATTAAAAATTTTCAATTTTAAAACAATAGTGAAATACAGTTTAATCTCTTAAGGGTGAACACCATAGAAATCTTGTACACGATAAATGGTACAAAGTCCTCATTCAAAATCTACAGGGTGTCTCGCTGTAATGTCCGGAAGAAGAAAAAGGTTTTTCTTTGTAGGTTTACGACAAAAAGTCACTCTTTGTAAAAACTCCTGATTGTTCCAAAACAGTCAAAACTGTTAAAATATTGTTCATTTTTTATACAGGGTGTTCAGTATTCAGAAAAATATTGTTAGTCGCCAAGAGTAAAGTACCGTTATTTTTGACAATATCGAAATATATTATCAGGGATGTCATTTAGGATCCACAGGGGATTAAAAATTTGAGGTTTCACTAACTTCTTTTGAATTTTTTTTTAAACCAGGTGGGACCTGATTGTGCGAGCTATAATAGAGTTTAAAATGACGGATTCTAAATACTGAACACCCTCTATAAAAAATGACAAATATTTTAACAGTTTTGACCATTTTGGAACAAGCAGGAGTTTTTACAAAGAGTGACTTTTTGGAGTAAACCCACAAATAAAAAACTTTTCCCTCTTCCGGACATTACAGCGGGACACGCTGTAGGTCAGGAAAAAATGTTTATAACACCAACTGCTGCTAATTATAAGCAAAATTATTGAAAAACGAATAAGTCGAGTTTCAAAATTAAATTTTTTATGATCTATTAAAGTCACACAAGAAAACTGAAGACATCATTTATGAACTCTTATCACAAATTTTTTGCATTCTTACCTTTTCCGAGATTTCCATGGTGAGCTACCTTTAACTAGACCACCCTGTATATTTCTCAAAGAAATATTTACGTTACGTTTTATTTATTTATGAATTATCACATCCTTTTAAATAAAAAATATCCCAAATTTTACAAATGCAATTTTTCGTAATAAACGTTAGTTTAATTATTAATAAATTCATTAAATGGTTAATCCTGTATTTTCTAATTCCTTACCAAGTTATTATTAATAATGAAATATTACATAGACTCCCACTTCTGGAATAACAATATATATATTTTATACGTACATAAAAATAAATGCTAATTGTAACATAGCATCAGACACTTGCTACAACCATGATACACTATCAGACAGTAGTGATGTGGCGTTGACTATTGCCTAAACAAAGAAATAGTATATCTTTATTGACATTTCAAGGTATAGATAAAAACCGTACACATTGTAAATGGAAGAACCCATACTTCTATAAAAGAACTTTTATTAAGGAATTTGTATAAACAATTTTGTTAAATTAATTTAACATTTCTGTTACGTTTTTTGACACAAATTATATTTTTCAATTACAAACAACTGGCTTCTCACAAAAAAATATGATGCGGGAATAAAAGTTTTTTTATCTTAAGCAACAAGGTGAATCAGATTTCTCATATGAACATTTTTAGAAAAAATGTCTTCGAGACCTACAGAGAGCAAGTTAAAAAAATCTACTGTTCTATATTATGATGAATCCTATTCATTTGCAAAAGTATTATTACATACTTCTGAATTGGAACTTATATCTGTCTCACCCTGTATTGCAATTAACGATATTATAAGTTTTTCGCAACATGTTCTCTAATCCAGTGGTTCCCAAAGTGTGGAAAATAGATCACAGGGGGTTGCTAAAGGATTTACAAACTAACTGAAATAATGTATTAACATAAATTTTTGTTATCTTCAAATTGTTAAGTAGTGGTTGAGAGGGATCGCAACTTCAAAAACTTTGGGAACCACTGCTCTATATACCTATTAGCTTCTACCTACCTAATACCACAGCCAAGGAACATGCAGCTAATTATCCCTACACAAATATAATTTTTTTTCATGCTTCTATTCTGTCTAATTGCTACACTCTTATCCCTCAATAGAAACATGAAATTAATTAATTAATTAACACAATCGGTAATAAAAACATAAAAGCACATAAATTCAAACGAACGTGGATTTTGAATTGACATTGCTTCTAAATATATTACAAAATATTTTATATTTACAGATAAAAATCAGAAAAAAATTGATATATTTCTTATACCACGACCATACAGTGTGAATTCAGTTCTGTGTCATTTTACTATAAGCAGCTATGAAATAATATCGTTACAAAACACAAAACAGAAATAAGAAAATGGAAACTAAATATATTTTGTAAATTTTGAAATATTTTTTAAATAAATAGAAATAATTTACGCAGAGTCTTGATATGCTATGCTATAAGAAAATATATGTGTTATTGGTTATAAATGTCACCTCACCTTAAATTTCTATTTTTAAATTAAAAAAATATGTTAAATATAAAAAATCTTTCCAACTAGCAGCCCTTATATGAAGATATTACACAGAGTGTTTTCAAAAAGCTACATGTACATAATTTCATATTTAAGTAATCACCATTACAATGGTTTGATGAACATTTAAAATTTTTGAAATCAATTCCTAAGAATTTAAATATTAAGGTGTGGTGACTTTTATAAGCAATAACAATTTTAACAGTTATTTTATCACACAAGTTATTTAATACCTACATTATAATACTTTTTGTTATATACATATATGCTGCACACTGCACAAAATATTTTTTACACTTTATTTCAATATTACAGGTGGCAAACAATGCTCTAGGTATCTAACAATAACATAAAGTATGATGAACTTTATAAACGGATAGACTCGGCATACATGCGATAAAAATTATAATTAGATTGAAGCGTTACCATGCAGAAGCGATATGAACTTTTTATGATTCCTTATAAAATTCCTTCACTACATATGCTTACACTTATTCACAAGATAGCAGAACGTTAGACCAAGCAGCACGACAACTACAACACAAGAAAAAATAAGTAGGTATATTTATACTTAAAAGACAGGATAATTAGAGATTTGGTATTTGGCACTTATTATTTAGGTTTTGCAACAAGTTAACTAATTATGATTTATTATTATTATTATTATTATTATTGCATTAATAGTTAAATAAAATGTATTCCATACAACATCGATAGAAAATCTTAAACTAGTAGCAGCAATTGGTAAAAATATAGGTGGGTATAGATTTCTTAAATAATTTTTAAAAAAAATTTTTAAATTATTTAAATTAGCTTAATCATAGCTTTAAAATAAAGTAAAAATATGAGAGCTAATAATAAAATATAAATTTTTTAAAAAAGGAACTTTTTATTTTGAAATATGCAATTTCTTTTGAAATTCTTTCTTCATGAAAGATTTGTGAATGTAGAAATTATCTCCTAAAAATAGTTAACCAGTTTCGAATTAAGAATCATTTATATTAAAAAAAGTGCTTTTGGACTTTATATAAATGTAAACATAATTTACATTTAGTATGGAAAATGGTAATTCAAATACTTTGAAAATTTATAATTTTCCATAAAATGGCTCTCCTATATCTAATTCTGCATTTTGAATTAATATTCGTTGATTATAAATTTATTATAGCAATGTGATTAATACAGAGGAAATATTTATTTAATATTTTTATTAAAATATACGATTTTATATCATACTTCTTTAAATCCAAAATAAATACTTATCTTTGTTTTTTTACCACTGATCACTATGTACAACTGCGATTAGGTATATCAATAAGTTTATTTACTTTATATTCATTATAAAATTATAGTTATATCTTTTTTAAAACAAATTAAACTAATTTGGGGTTTATACATATAAAGACAAATATTTAAAATAATACAAATTTTGTCGTTAATATTTATTTGGCAGACTTATGTAAATATAATACCTAAATAAAACAAATTTGTAGTTACTATTAAAATAAATAAGAATTAACAATGGAATCATTAAATATTATAAATATAGACAACAAATTTCTTCTGCTCATATTGTACTACATTTATCGTTGTACGAAATATAATAATTTAGCTTTGGTTTTAGGAAATTATGATTAGAAAATTTATAAATACGTAATTTAAAATATATACAAATTTAATTTGTAAAATTGTTGGCATTTTGTAACACTTTTTGTAAATCTGTCATTACTGGTACTTTTTCAAAAGTATAATAAATAGCACCACGACCATTTGTATTCAATTTTAAAATTTTCAATGTAACAATTAAAAAAAAATAATTCTCAGGAATATACTCGCAAAATAACAGACAATATACCTACAATAAGATGTCCCAGGTTTAAAGTGGTAAACTTTAATGAGAGATAGATAAAACTACAAAACACCCATATTTAACGTAAACCATTTTTGAGGTACAGGGTGTTTTTCAACTTTAACTGAAACTAACTGGAAAAAAATTGACGACTTTGTAGCTGTTCATATAAAATTAACAATTAAACTAATTTAAGTTCAGTGCGATACACTTACTAAATTTAATGATTTGTTGATTTCGTAAAATTTTAAAATTAGGATTTCACCAATATCTCGATACTTACAAACTACATATAATGTTAAATGTCAATGCAGAGGTGTTTCAAAGTCGGCTGAGTGTCCTATACCTCCTATTAAAGTTTGTCATTTTAAACATGGGACACCCTAATATGTATAATTTCATTGGTATAAAACATTACGCTACATTTTGATACCTTGACCTTTGTGATGTTCATTTGTTGGATCTGATACAAAATTCTGGTGCTTATAGCGATAAATAATAGAAATAGAATTTATCTCCAAATTAAACCTTTTACTCATCTACAGATGCCAATATTGTAAACTGATTATTACGAATATCCTTTTAATACTTTATAGAAAAGTATAACTTAAAAGTAATAGGTATCAAGAATATTTGAAACATTATATTTTCGTCTCTTAGGCAAGACAGGCGATTACTTGACTTATAAATATGGAATTAAATGAATTAGAAATATAGAATATGTAGGTATTTTATAAAATTCGTTGTATATACTATTAATGGAAATCTAATAATTATCTGTTAAAATAATTTTCTAGATAAAAATTTTATACGAAAGGGTTTCCCACTGATCAGACTGGTAACTTTTTCAATTCTAACTTTAGGAAAAGTTGCCTAATAAAATTGTATTGTCATTCATTAATTTTTAGAAAAACGCAACTGTTCTAGATGTGTTCTTTTAATGACTAAATTTTTTTCAATTCAAAAATAAAAAAGGCGTGGTGATTATTTTTATCAGGAAAAGTTTATTTCACAATGAAAATTTTGAAATTTTTATAAAAAAATATTTACGCTTATGATAGCACAATCTTTAGTCAATAAATTTATGAGATCAGTTACAAGAAACATGTTAGTTGTGCAATAATCTAATTTTAAAAAAATGTCAGTCACAGTGGAAAAAATATTCTAAAAATTATTCATACAACATACATTCAGAGACTTATTGAAAATATGGTTAACACAATAAATCAAAGACATATTTAGAAAACAAATACGACAGTCTAAACAGTAACAGCAAATTTGAGAGTAAGTTAATACAGTAGAATCTCGCTTTATTGAGCATTGATAACCTCGTTGATAACAAATTATGTACTGATTGAAAAAACTGCGAAATCCGTAATTTGGAAGATAAAATAATTGAAATCTCTGCAATATTTAATAAATTACGGTTTAAGCGAAATGATACAATTCCTTAAACTACTGCATTTAAAATAGCTAGTTTACGTAAAAAAAAAAATTGTACTAATAAATAGGTATGATACTTGTATACTTGTTAATTCGTTGTCAATATGAATTTTCAAAACAGTACTACTTTTTTCATAATTAGTCTCTAAAACGAAGTTCCACTGTATCGCACTACTGCTACCACACAGCAACTTGTTAATAATTTTTTGAAAGTTTTGGCAATCAAACTTTCCCTAATAGATCATGCACATACATTTTTTTTCGGTACCCCCTTTTTAGGAACATACGAATTAATAATATGATTAGTAAAAAGGAAGCAACATAAAGTATAAAACACATACTTGTATCAATTGTTTTGAATACACTGGATGAATTTGATGAAAGCGATCCATCGAGTCCCAGGTGTAGAATTCTCGTATCAGATCCAATATATCTCACATTAATGTTGCTGTAGACTTGTTTTAAATAGTGTAGAACTTCTGGAAGTTTCCATGAGTCGTCCTTATCATAGCACTGGGTACATCTTTCTTTGGACGGGAATTGAATTTTTGGATATTCAGGATCTTCAGTTGGATCACCAGACAGACGTTTATTAACTTCATTGTGAGCCATCCAAAGCCAAAGTATGGAATCATCCCATGATTGCACTTTATCTATTTCTCTCCGTTTAGCCATTTCTTGGAAATGGTTGCTGCAATCTGCACAACCAAAGAAATTTTTAATGTATCCATGCATTGCTTCTAATGCCACCTTTGGATTGGTGCCTTTTAGACCAGACGAAGAATCAGCTGCATTAACAGTTAAATAGTGGAACATCTTCCACACACCGCAGGGATAACCGCGATAACTAGATGAGCTTCCCTTACAACCTAACCACTGTTGTGGAGAAGAAAACACTTGTCGATCTTCTTTCTCAGCATCTTTGACAATCTTACCAATTTCAGACCCTTTTACTGTCTCTTCATTGGAAATATAGTCTTTTAATTCTACAAGAAAAGCTTGTCCATACTTTCCAAATGGGAAATATTTGACTAAGATATTTATGTATGCCTTAAGAGCTTCCAGTTTGTCTCCAGTTATTTCTTTAACACTACCTACTTCACGTTTAAGAGAATATCGAAGTGCAGTTTCTAGATCCATTTGAAATACGACATCACCCATTTTCTTAACTTTCTCCTTTAATGCTTCCCTTTCCCTTTCTTGCATGAATGACGTCATATCTGGCACTTGAGCTTCAACCCATTTTCCCTTATAGATTTGTTTATTCGTGTCATTTAATGGCACATTGATATTTTTAGGTATTAGGAACGAACGGATAGCTATTTTAAAACCTTCTCTATCAGAAGTTATCGAATTTAATTTTTGTGGCGAAGAACCTTTTTCAATTGCGAAGAGTGCAGGATATTTGTTTACATTTAGAGTGTTTACGAGCTCACTATTGTTATTAAATGCATATCTCACAATAAAATCATTTATATGATGTAAATCCATTATAACTTCTTCGCCCACAAACTGAGAAGGCTCTTGAACTATTAAAAATATGTATTTGACATTTTCGGAGATTAATTCATATAACTGTGATACATTATTCGAGTCATATGGTAACAAATTAGGATACATTTTTCCTCTGCTTTCATTTTGCTCTTGCACAATAACTTCTAATAATTTTTGTCTATGTTCATTTACGTCAGATCCGGCACGCACTTTTACCCCAAAATTTTTAGGACCTTCTTGGTAATTTTCATGAAAATATCTTAGAGTCGGATAGGCCATTACTTCAAAATCTCTACATATCGGGTAATTATCGTCATTTGAACAGTCCAACACTCCTATGGCAATTACATCTTTCCATTCCCGTACATCTGTAGCTAACGCTTTCCATGACGGAGCAAATCTCTGACAAAATCCACACCAGCTATTGTAAAATTCTACTAGCCAAGCACGCCTATTTCCATATATTTCACTTTTAAAATTCTCTAAAGTTAAAATTTCTACATCATCTTTATTTGAATAGAGGCCTTGCGAGTCTGTATACCTTTTATATTTCTTTTGTTCGTATATACTTAAAGCTGCATTATTTGATAATTTCACCAAAACTAAATTCAGTAATATCCAAAACAAAAAATTTTTTAAATTCAACATTTTGCAGAAATAGTTACACAACCATAAGACTAAGCTTTTCTCGGTTTGGGTCAAAAGTCAGACATCAACACATATGTTTTGTTACTACGAAGATTATCAAAACACTGCAATCGCAATGATATCAGTAGCAATTAATTACAATTGACACCACCACATACACTGACAGATTGACACATTCAAGATTTTTTAAGGTTACGTAAATTCTTACATTTTAGCTGCTTCCGTTTTGCAAAAAAACAAGTGAAATGATGCGAGTAAATTATATAGCAACTAAAAACTTTTCGCTTTTCGCTGTAGTGCGACGAAAACAGTCCTTAACTGTTTTCGGAGCTATTTTCAGAGATGTTTTCGGGCATTATTTAAAGTTTAAATATTTATTTTTTCAAATAATGTTACGGTTATACTGATCGCAGCACTCCTGATCGCTCCAGAGTACTCCCCATATAGTTATCTATTGTCTCTGCCCATATCGTTCCAGTTAGGAGTGTGATACATTGGAGATCGGAGTGCGCTTCATTAGAGATCAGAGTACTCTACTTTTCTTCCCCCCTTTTCCATTGAAACAATAGCCGATTTATGGTTTGGATAATTTATCGATAATGGTTTTCGACGAACAGGCTTGTGCAGTTGAAACTACGAGAAAGTAATCCTTTTATTTTTTAATTCGAGGATGCAATTTACATTATTTCTATATCAAAAAAACTTATGTAGGTATTTTTTTAATATCAGTATCAACAATTAAAATAAGTTTAATTTTCTGAGTCAGAAGAGCTTGATGTCTTGACTTACATTCGAAAGAAGCTCTGATTTTCACACACATGATGGCTTTTCGATTTGGCAAATATAACAGCAAATAGCAACTTAGAGTTACTCTGAACTGATATTAGTTGCTAATAAGTACTATTTTTGCCAAAATGAAAACCCCCATGGTCTATTTCAGTAGCTTTCCAATTGTCATAAAAGTATTCTTGAAGTGTTCCTGTTCTGTTCTGCTTTTTAACTACTCCTGAATTAGACAATTGAATCGCATCGAAATTAACCCATTATAAAATGTCTCGAAAACCTAACCCAATCCTTATTGATAGCATGAAACTCCTCAAAAGTTGTTAGTGTTCGAGGGAGTTTATTATTATTGGAACGCGAAATGTGAAATCGAAGTACTTCAATAGTACTTCGGGAGCGTTCCACTTGCCTATTAGAAAGCAGCTATGGTAACCATTCTATTATTCTTTGTTCTTTGTCTATGATTTTGGCGCTTAATATCAATATCAGTATTTACAAAATATTTTAAATCCTCATAATAAATTAGAATTAGTCAAAGTTTTATTAACACTTTTATATAAAAATTATGAATTAATTCAAGTACAATCAACAGTAGTAGGTAGGTACATGTAAAAAAACAAAAATACTACAATTCTAAATAAATAAGTGAACAAATTTAATAAATTTTCAAATATGCTTATATAGGTATCTAATTTATTTTTATAGAATATAAACATGCATACCTACCACCTACCTAAAGTTATTTTGTACACTTTTTTATTGCTGCTCCCGTATCTTCTTTACAGCGTTTCGATCATACATAAACATTACAAGTTGGAGGTAGTGAAATGAACATAACAAATATCAGTTATTTGAAAATAAAATATATTTACAGTTATTATTAAATAACAATAGTCAAATTCATATAACAGGTCAAGTAGAAATTTTAAATTTATAAACTAACAAATTAATAAAAAGAATTTTTAGAATAAGACATTTTTTTTCATTAACAATTAGACTATGATTTACTAAATGCAATAAATAATAATTCAGTATTAATCTTTTTACAATTGTACTTAAATTCTTTAATACATTAAAAATAAGATATAAGTATTGTTAATCTTGAAAAATATACAAATAAGAAAAAAAATGGCTATCAAATTACTCTAATGTTCATACATTCAAATGTAAAATCTTTACTGGCATAAAGGTCATATCTCAATTCATTCGTCTGTAGGTGGTTCGAGAAAAATTTAATACATTTATTGAACACGTTCAAGTCTTATTGCATCTTGGTAGTAAAAGATTAAAAGAAACATAGAATTAAAGTTGATGTTCACATAAGGTTCCATTAAATGCAAGCAGCTTCTGGCTAAATAAGTTCCCGACTTCTTAATTAGCCAATGAAGGCCTGCATTGAATGACACAGTAGGGAAACAGGCCATACCCCATTATGTGAAAATCGACTATTAACACCCATACAATAGACTTTGAAACGAAACATCAAAAGAAAATATTAAAATATTTCTAATGAGACTAACTCGTGGCAATGTTTTTAGATCTACTAATTTATTAAAATTACAGTTCAATACTGCTTCTAGAATCAATGTACACAAACTATGGGTTTTTGATAGTCGAAAGCATTATCACCGATACCTAACATTAACATGTGATGTGCTTATAATTACGAAAGTATGGTCACATAAAATTTATTTCAATGAAATAGATAAGCGATCTTTGCAGTCAAATAAATAGAGTTTTGTTAGAATGTTCATATACTACAAATACCTACTTCATATTTATTTAAACCTTACAGTTTAATCACTAACACTGTAAACTCATGTTAATGGCTTTTTCCAGTAATGCTTCCTCATCATCCTCTTCTGGACTACTATTAAAATTCTGTAAACTTAATCTAAGCGCCTCTTGTAATTCTTGATCCTCTGTTTCTGGTGTGTAACAACTTTGTTCCTCTCTCAGGCTTAACTGAAGAGCTGCTTGTATGTCGGGATCATTCTCGTTAGACACGACTGATCGCAGCGATTGTCTCAGAGTCGGCATAACAGGATTATTTTTAAGAACTTCGTCTGCACTACATTCCGGAAAATCTCCAAACACAACGAATATTGAATAACCCTCATTTTTCAGTTGTGCCAAAAATAAGGTTAAGTATGTGTCCGAAATTAATTCTGGTTTAGTTAATAAGGAGTTTAGATTAAACCACTGGTTACCTATTTTTCTTATCGTAAACCAATGGTCTTTATAATTGCATATAAAAGCTTTCATTTTACTTGGTTCATTCATATTAATTCGTTCATCTGTACTACTGTAAGGCACTAATTCCAAACCCCATACTTGCAGGGCACTGCTAATAACTTGTACAGAGAAATATCCACTGTCGTCCATATTACCCGATGGTTGTTGTAAAAATTTCTGATATTCCTCGCTTTCCTCACCACATTCTGCCATTCGTTGTCTCTCTTCTTCATCCAATTTTTGAGCTAATGTACTTAAATCTACGGCAGTAAAGTAAGGTCCTTGCAAAAGGGAATTCAGACAGTGTTGAGCACAGAGAGAGCCTTCTTGCTGTAAATAAAAATTATGTTAAGATTTTTATATTTCATATGTAAACTTGATAACCTTTTCATGGAATATTGCCTCCATAATTGGAGAAAAGTAAGTTAAAAATGAAATAAAAAACTATCAGTATCACAAAAAAAACTTGTAGGTACTGAATCAAAATTAAAAATAGCTTCGTGAGTTCGTGCAACTTCAGGTTATTTGTACAAATGTGAAAATTAGAGTCATTTTTATTTAATAAATTCAAACTTTCAACCGCCAAATTCCTTATCCTCATAACACAAATAACTGCTCATAATTTCAATTTTCAGAAATTTTTGACGTTAACATATCGCAAATTTACTTTGTGGCCAATGGGAACATCTTTTTTTTGGTTGGTTTTTGTTTTTCTCGAGCATGTTGACATTCAACATGGCGGCATGTCGTCAGTGCTGTGCTGTGTCGTGGTGAGTTGAAATTTTCTCAAATTTTCGTAAAAATAACATCAAATTTTCATTCAAAAGTACGTAAAACTTTCCTTTATTATGTTTTTACTGTTTTTAAAGTTAGTAATTGATAGAATACGATAATAAACTAGCATTATATACAAAACTATACAAGTTTAACCCTCATATACATCTTTTGTGCCGCTGGATCTACGCAGTATACGCTTAGTTTACAGAAAATATTCCATTACAATAATTCATTTTTTAATATAGATGTAGTAAAAGAATATATATTTCTAAGAAAACTAACGATTCATAATTATATTGTCTTAAGTAAATCGATAATATGACCGTTGTTTTACCCCTTGCCCCAAATGCACATGTTTCTAATTTAGGATCTATTTCTGTTAAGAGGTTCCGAGTTTATTATCTTATTATTTTCTGGACTAATACAGGTGTTTTAAACACACCAAAATTTCCATTTGGTTCTGTGGTACATTGAAAAATGATGATTTAATTGATTTTCTTGTCAACAGTAATTCTGAAAGCTTTTTCATTGAAAACTTAATTAAACACGTATTCTGTCTCCCATTAATGGATCACATCTATAAATCATTATAAAATTACTGTTCAAGACAGAGATGCATTGAAACATATACACGTTAAATTTGGCATTGCTTAATTATAGTTAATAACTACACCTAACCCAGGAATATATACAAATAGAATTCAAATGCCTTATTAAGAATCTTCAAATGCATCGAATGTAGTACTAAGCTGCTCAAGATATTTCTAAAAAAGTCTTTTTTGTTTTTTTTTTTTAATATGTAATTGTGACACATATTTATTCAAAATCTCAGATATAATCATTACATTTATTGGAAAAATTTATTGTGTGGATAAAAATTGAAAAATTTAGTCGTACTGCTAGTAAAGTATCGCAAAATCCTTTAACTTGTCACAGCATTATCATAATTGCAAATGGGCGTAAGCTACAAAAAACAAATATTGAACAAAATCGTTAATTAAGCCCTTAGGATAATGAAAACATATACCTATATTTACCTACATTGGTACATTATTAGTACGATGATATCTAGCATACATACCACAAAACAGTATCTCTTGTAATGATTTTTCTTTACATTGCTTTCTTGAAAAATTACTCAAATAGTACTTTGGTGCTTAAGCCCTTTTGCATGATCAAAGATGATATATTAAATATTTCTCTTTTTAAAGGAATTATTTCTAGGGCCATATAGGGAACTATCACGATGAACAAAATTTGAATGAAATCTGCATAACGAGACATTAAAATGGAGGTTTCGTATATATTTGCAGTATTAAGTTTTCTTCGTAGTGATAACTGTTTAAATTTTAATTTGACATTATTCCTTTTTCAAATTTCGTAATGCTGTAACTTTATGACAAATGAAAATATTTTGTAGAATAAGAAAACGCTTGTTTGTATCTGTCAAGTTTTCAATGACGGAAGTTGTCTATGTGGACCTAGAAATCATCCCTTAAGAAACGATTTAAGTCTCACGCTTCCTGTTCAAAACATGACATCTTTAATTTTCGTAAACCGTCACTGAAATGTTAAAACTAGCTAAAGCTAAATATAATTTCGGTAGTTACGATTTCCTCAAAAAAATTATTCATATTCTATATTGATATTTCACAATAAAATGTGCCAAAATAGTAATGATTTTTAAAGAAATTTGGATCAGACTTTATGAGAGTTGAAAAATGAGAATTGTATTTTAAAAGATGTCTTAAAATATGTAGCCAAGATAGACTCCCAAAATCATATATTTTCCACATCCTTTAAAAATATTTGATAGAATAATATTTATCTGAAAGTATTTATTTGCAGCACATTATTGTTTTTTTTTTTTTGGTATTTTATGACCTAAACTTAAAAACTTATTTACTTAAGTTTATGGTTGGGCAACATACCCAAGAATCAGGTAAATGAAACGGGGCTAACTGCTCGTTTTGAATCGAATTGATGGTATATTATCTCAACTTGCAGATTTAAAACTATATGCTACTATGCCATTCGACATTTTCTTAATTTCGGTAAATTAACCAAATCTGTGTGAACTGGGAACTCGAATATCACAACTTTTCAGTCCTTTATTTATTTCTGATTTAATGCCCCCATCGATAAAGAAATTCTCTGCAGATCCAAATATCTCTGTATAAGTATGTCGGAGACACTTGGTGGACATGGGAATTAGTTTACTCCGTTGTCTCCATCGAAATAATACACGGGTGACGTGACACTATTTATTACAAATACGGGAGCTGTTATACAAGTCATAAAATAGGAACTAACGGTCCACCACTGTCAGCCCTAGCAACCTGTTCACTACTTTTCTATCAAAACAATAATAACAATAATAATAATAATAAAAGCCACACGGCTATGGTTGTTTCATCAATCGAATTGCTTTCCGGGCTTTCAGTTTTGTTCCGTTCACAGGGGTGGTGCCCAGTGCATTCCTTTACCCTATCAGTTTACTTTTTACCAAACATAACCATATAAGGAAGTGTTTACAAAAGTTAGATAATGATGGTCTTTCACACACAGACTAAAACTTAACCCTGAAGAGATAACAATTTGGTACTCTAATATTTCTGTAACATAAACAAAAACAAGTCCTCAACATTCCATCGACGACAGTTCTTCGAATGGCTACGAATTCATAAGCGGTTACAAAGGTAATGCCGACAAGTATTTAAAAAAAAAAATGAATTTTCTCGGTTTTAAAGCAAAACTGTACAATTTATTTAATAAATTACCATTATATCCAAGACATGTAAAAAAATAATGCATAGAAACCTTGATATAAAGTAAATAAAGAAAATAATATTAATTTTCTTTTTCAGCTTGTGTAACTAAGAACCTCAAAATTTAGCATAGAAAATTCGAAGTAACCAGTATCTTGCGCAACCACTGGCCTTGACAAAAAATTATGAGCATTACAGCACAATACGCACCCAGCACGCATTGAAGACATCTGAGGATTTCTTATTATTTAATTTTTCATATGTTTCATACAAATTTTGAGTGACTGTGGATTGTAATTTTTTGTACTATTGGATTGTTTTTTTCTATATATTGAGTATTGTGAACTTGTTGATGATAATTGAATATTGTATATTGTGAATTGAATAATTTTCAAAGTGAGTCATTTTTTATTAATTGCCTGGTATCGGCTGCCATATTGACTTTGCGGGGTATTTGCTAAAACAAGAAATACCGGTTAACCATTCTGTGATATTCACTACACTTAAGAAACGATAAGAAGTGCGAAGAAGCTAAATCATAGTATTGAAAGTAAAATATGTCCACGAATCCTCAGTGGAAGACTTTCCAGCCGCCCCCCGACACTCTCAATCAAGACTCCAACATCATGGATTTCAAACCTATGACTAGTACCGGTAAGGCTAAATTCCTATTTAAGTATTTGTATATTCACAGCCTTCATAAATGATTACGAGCCGCGTGACTGCCGCGCTTAGGCAGCCAACATTGCACGATTGGCACTGCCGACTAAAAAATGCCTAAATATTACCGTCGCCAATATTAATGATTCGTTTACAATTAACAATGACAAACTGTTACGTCTACACTCGAGGTAATGCGATCGCTGACTGGTCGAATCAAATGCTTTGAAAAATGACACCAACCACCAGCCGGTGAAGCAGAATATTGTATTTCAATGTAGTCTTGTTCTTGTCGTTTTAATAATATTTAATTTCAAATGTGAAAGAAATAAAGTTACTGTTTCAAACAAAATTGTGGCTTGTAAACATTTATGAAAGATCTGTATAATTAGGATCAGGATATATAAAGATTAGTCAGTTTTTTTTTAATTATTTTAATAAGTTATAAGTCTCAGTTTAAATGAGTTCAGTTACTACTTTTTTCTTCAAAATACTTGTCAACTTTAATTAAATAAATAGAAAGAGAAGAAAACGAAGATGTTATTTTTAGAAAACCATATTAACATTGGATTATATTTAGTATGTTCCTTTATTTTACTCATGTAACGATTTTAGTAACTCAGAAGTACTTATGTAAATGGGGATATACTCTCTAAGAGATTTTTTTGTTGGACTCAGTGACAGTTGGTGAAAGCGTGAGACCCATACCGTTTTTTAAATAGTGAGTTGTAGGCCCATTTTAAAAAACTTTGGTGGTAAAAATTAAAGTAGGTATAGCCGAGCGATCTCCAAAATGGTTGCTTACACGTATATCCATATGCAAAACCTGTTTTTCTAAATCAACAATCAGATACAAGCATTTTATAAAATTAAATTTTCTTCATTGTACGTATTTAAATTTTAATTAAAGAGTATTTTTCAAACTGTGTAATGCTGTAACATTAAGAAAAATGAAAGTTTTGTGTATAATAGGAAAACACTTAATTGTGTCTTATCATTTTATTATAAAAAAAAGAAATGTACTTGGCGAATGTATAGTTGCAACCATGTTTGACCTTAGACTCAAACGGCCCGATTTTGATTTTTTAATGAGTAGAATTTTCAACATGAATGTTGTCTGTGTTAGTTTAGAAATCATCCCCTAACAAACGTTATTGGTCTCATGTTTCATTATTAAGATGACTAGTAGTCATGGTCCTTTATAAAGTAATATGCAGTGCTATGATTACTTGCTGTTGTGACATAGCTATAGTGCACTCCGTTTTTGATCATGTTACGAATTTTCATTAAATATAGAATGTTGCAAATTTATCAAACATTGGCCACTTTTTGATGAATATCTTTAGATCAAAGCAGACTCGACATTTTTTCAGTTACAGAAAAAATGTAACATTTGCATGTTTTTGATGACTTCCATGGTGGCTACAATTGAACATTTTCTGAAATGTTAACATGTTCTATTATGGATGTTTTTACTCAATTTCCTGAAATGTTTTATCATGGATACATATCATCAACTATCAGACGTACTGATAAGGTCACGAACCAATTGGTAAATATCTCTGATAGTTTCAAATCAATCCTCAACTGCTGAAGAAACAAACCTAATGTTGATCGTTTTGCTCTTTTTTGTACAAAATACCACCAAACACACATATATATATATACGATGATATCTAGCATACATACCACAAAACAGTATCTCTTGTAATGATTTTTCTTTACATTGCTTTCTTGAAAAATTACTNGGTCCTTGCGTCTAAATATATTGAAACGAAGAAAATCTGCCTTGACCTTAAGATTCCTTCAAATAACAACTGAAAATTGCAAAATTCTTTTTTTACTAATAATCAAGATACCCTTTCTATGACATTGAAAATAGGAGGCACTGTACATAGTTCTAATGTTATGATTTTTTTTTCTTCATACTATCTTATTGCTTATAGCAATTTGTCATAATATAAAGCAATTTTTCATTAAAAATTAACAGTGGATATTGTGATTGTTTAGGAGGTATACTCGTATATCTTATGAGGGGCAAGCCGCTGATGCGCAAATACTTATTTACTGAAATAATAGAAAGAGACCAAGGTGACCAATAATTTTTTTAATACCCAAATATTACTAAAGCCTTCATTACTCAAGCTTGTAGCTTGTAAACTAAATAACTACTGTGGTTTCCCCCTCCTATTTTATACTCCGAATTATATATTTTGTTTTATTGTGTTGCAAAAAATTACTCGGTAAAATTCAAACCAACAGTAATCACATAACATTGGTATTTTTTAGTTTTTTAAAATGGTTAGTTTTACTTAAATTTAAATAAATATATCTTCTCGTTCTGTTCTGGTCTCTTTGTAGAACCTGTAACTAAAAGATTGTGCTACTAATATCAGAACATTAGATTTAATACTTTATTCTCATTGAAATAGTGACTACAAATTATGTTCTAATTCTTATTTAAGTCAAAAACATTGCATAGTGTGGTGTACGTTAAATACATCTTTTATACGTGGTGTCCGGGAACTATGAGAAAAACCTTAAAGGAGTATTTCTGATTATGATACAATTTGTATTATCGATTTTACTTATAAAGATAGTGGTGCAAGTCAGTATGACACTTTAAAATTGTTTGCTTATAGTTCTGGACACTCTGTATAAAGTTTTTAAAAGAATCTTTGTTTATTTGGCAAAAATATGTAGGCATTTGTTTACAGTATCATGTTTGTTATCTTTGTGTTGATTATATTGTTAATATTCCATAATGTGGTTGCTCTTTAAAAACATTTTATTATGAAAACATATTTGCCAAATTCTATATTTGTGTTTTGTAAATGAGCATATGTATTTATTTAAACTCTTAAAACGATTATGGGGAATATATTCGCAGTCTGACTTAAAATATTCTGTGTCTATAGTGCTGTTTGTTATCTATTTTTTATTTGTTAAAAGTAAAAATCAATCGGTTACATACTGAACAAAATTATTAAATATAAATTGTTGTTTTTGATGAGTTAAAATACTTCGTTAAAATATTGGCATTTATTTTTGGTACACACTGTATAACTTGTCTATTAGTATTGCAATAAAAGTTACTTTTTTAATAAAAATAAATGGGTCAAAATGCTCAATAATAATAATACAATATTTTATGTGCCAGTTAAGAGGTTAATTATGAATTATTTTTTGGATCCAAACATTGGTTTAATTAAAAATTGTATTAATTCAATTCAATAATTTTCATAAATTTATGCTTTTTGATACATTTTTCCTAGAAAATATTTGATGTGGTGAACATATACAGGGTGTAAGAACATTGACTGCCATTACTTCAGCATGGCATAGAGTAATAATAAATGAACAAAAAAGTTGTATATTACAGGGGCATAAAATTAACAGTTTTCAAAATACAGTGAGTATATTAATATTGGGGAGTTTCAGCTGAAGCAGTACCACGTGTGCACATGTCAGACTTGTCCTATGGAAAAAATGTAAACAACTGTTGTCAGACATTTAGTAAATTTCAAGACAATTGTTTTCCAGTTTTTAAATAAATAAAATAAAATGTATCATTTTTGTAGTACGAAGGTAGTGCTGTGCTTAAATTTTAGCTCGAATTTTAGTAATTACGAATCTCTTAAAACAGTTAATCAAATTATGAATTTGAAAAATATGTAATTAAAGTACCAAAAAATTCACGTCATCCAAATAATCATACGTATTAAAAATAATTTAGGTACTTACCAAAAAACAATATTCAGTAATTTTTAAACGCACAAGTACAACATATGCTCAAAATGTCCACCACCATTTTCGATGCACGCACGACAACTTCGAGTCCAATTTTCGCGCACTTGCTGGAAAACAGCTCAAGCAACGGAAATAGTGGTATACAGAAAACACTCAGACACGGTCCAATTCCAGATTCCAACTGAATTGCATATTGATGAACAGCTTAGTTCCTCATGTTATCCGCCGCGCTGTTGTCACATTGCTCGATATGAATTTTATCAAAGGTTTTTTTTATTTATTTTAATGTATTCTATCATCTATTAAAATTAAGGCAGTCAAACTTCTAACACCTTGTATAACTGTACTTTGCCCTGCCAAAATATTTGACCTTTGCACCTTAATTTGTAGTCATTCAAATTGACAAAAAAAAACATCTTAACCTTTAAGTCCTGTTAGAATTTTGGGGTGCAGATCAAAATGTAATAATATTACCACCCCCAATTCTAATGATAAGGATTGGTCCAGAACTCAAAGATTCATACGAGAGAGCGAGCGGCAATTTGTTATTCATGGCAAATATGTTGGTAGAGTAAATATGTGTATACTATAAATGTTTAGAACGTAACTTTTATTTTATGTCGTTTCCGTTTTTTAAGTATTTTTTGTTTCTAACATTGGACGTTTCCCCACAGGCAAACCATCTCAAGCATTTAATTTTAGTCGTTCAACTTCGAGTTCTCGGTTCGGGGATTTTCCCATGTTACAGGAAAAGTCGCTGCCTTACAGTAACGGCCTGTACGCATCCTCAAGCACCACACACACGTCGCCACGTTTCCCCATCGGGACGTTCTCCATAGATTCCAATAACGTGTACAACAGCAGTGGGGACAACTCATTGAACAACAGCGTCTTTTCCAACGGTAACACCAGTAGCAGTTACAATAACGACTCTTCTAATTCGTCTAACTTGGGGACGAGGGAGACTGGAATTATCGAGAAACTTTTGGTAAGGATTATATGCCATATATATTCTTCGATAGTATGCGGTGGCCAAGATAAGGTCGTTTATTGTGAGGATATCGGATATAGAATGAAAAGAATACTTTTTCATTACAGCTTTTCTTTTATTTCCTCATGGAAATGTTAATATTTGCAGTTAATTTTTGTTATAAATGTCAATTGATCCTTACAAGTAATTTTTTTAGTAAAATGGTCCATAATGTCTATAAATATTCATGAAAACTGAAATCACTACCAACTTGAATGAAATATCAACAAAAAAATAAAAAACAATGACACGATTCTATGAATTCTTCCATTTTTTGTTGGATTTGCAAGCTTTTAATGAAATAATTCAATATTTGTAAGATTTTCCACCAGCTCTTCTAAAATTTTGAAAAAATATGCTTATTTTGTTGAAAGGAAAACGAACTTGAAAAACACTGAATATTTTCTACAAATTTAAGTAAATATTGAGAAAATTCTGTTGTAGCACTCGTATGGGTTCATTCAATGCTGTGAAAGGCAGGCGCGCCTTTTTTTTCACTTCAGTCAATTCAGTGGGAATATCGAACACTTGAAAATTGGAGACCCGGTAGAATTCGAAATGACTTACGACCGACGTACTGGCAAACCCATCGCTAGCGCCGTTACTAAAATTGCACCGGAAGTTGTAAGTAACACAGCGCGAAATTAATAGGTATCACCTTCTAATAATTATTTTTAGGTTATGAGCGAGGAGAGGGTAACCGGCACAGTCACGACTGAAGTGAAAGCCTCTGAGGGTTCAGGTGGCGACACGACCGGCAGAATTAGTTACGAGAACAGAGGGGAGTGCTTCTTTCTGCCTTACACCAAAGACGACGTCGAAGGGAATGTCACGCTAAGATCTGGAGACAAAGTCAGTTTCCAAATTGCAACTAATAATCGGTAAGGAATTATATCTCTTCGCATATAAAAATGAATGTCCGTTAACTAAATTTAACGTATTGTAAAGCAGTGTGTGGTTTTTAGTGGTAATCTTGGTGCTTGCCATGTGCGTCTTGAAAACCCTGCTCATCCGGTCAAATATCAAGGTGTTGTCTGTTCGATGAAGGAAAGCTTCGGATTCATAGAAAGGGCCGATGTTGTCAAAGAGATTTTCTTCCACTTTTCAGAAGCCAAAACCAAAGAAGAACTGAGATTAGGAGACGACGTTGAATATATTATTCAAACCCGAAACGTAAGGATTTATTTGTGACGTTTCACTGTGAAACTTTTATTTCTGTCATGAATTCGTCTACTATTATCTTTTTAAATTTAAAAACAAAAATTTTGTCAAGTAGATTTTTAAAACTTGCTTAAACTTTTCCGTCATTGAATTTATTTCCATTAATTGCAGGGCAAAGAAGTTGCCTGCAATATTACACGACTCCCGCCGGGAACAGTCATATTCGAAGATCTAAAGCCCGAAATCCTAAAAGGCCAAGTTTTGAAACCAATCGACCGAGGTCCAAGGAATCCAAACGACGCCCTTCCCGGACGCATAAGATACAGGGCCCCCGATCACTCGGAAGTAGAAATTTCGTTCAGCGAAAAAGACCAGATGGGGGATTTCACTCTGCGGCACGGCGATTGGGTGCAGTTCCAAATCGCTACCGACAGGCGGGACGCCTTGGACCGCGCCACCCACATCCTCCTTCTAGACGAGAGCTTTAGGGTGTCGGGCGAGAAACGGGAGCAGGGAGTGGTGGCCTCCATCAAGGAGGGATTTGGTTTCTTGAAGTGTGTCGAGAGGGAGGCAAGGTTGTTTTTCCACTTCAATGAGATATTAGACGTTGACCGTACGAATGAAATACAAACAGGTGACGAGTTTGAGTTCACTGTTGCTCAGGATCAAACGAGTTCGAGCATGTTCTCAAATAATCGACAAAGTGCCATTAGGATGAAATGGTTACCGCCGGGTACTGTTCAGTTCGAGGTTAGGGTAGAAAACGACGTTACTGGAATGGTCACCAAGGATATCCCGCCGAGCAACTGGTCCAACCGCAGTCCGGCCAAGAACCAGAACAGCTTCAACGGTGAGCCCGGCAGCGAATCGGGGCTCATCGGTTATACCGTCAATGGGATTAAGAAAACCATTCCGTTCTATTCCAAAGATTGCGACTTGAAGCATTATCCAAGATTGGGTGATAAAGTAAGTACACACAAAAATTTTTTCGAACACGGCAAAGAAATAAAATTAAAAAATAGATATTAAAAAAAGAAATTATTCATCAAATATTACTTTATTGTGTTTCAAAATAGTCTCCATGAATGTCTAAACATTTTTGCATGCGCTTGAACCAATTTTCCCTTCCGATTGAGATACATGTAATTTGAACACATCAACCGCTTCCTCAGGCGTCGAAAAACCTTGTAATTTATTTGTAATATGCGGGAATAAAAAAAGTCATTGGGTGCCAAATCTGGGTTGTATGTCGGATGATTCATCAAAAAGTGTGAGACTTCGCCGTGTCCTGGTGGGCAATGACGTATCTTTGGTGGTTGATTTCCCTTATTTTTTTGAAAATTTCAGTATAATACATTATTTTTTATAAAAGATTTGACCAACATTTGATTAAAAAAAAAACGTCATTGTTGTTTTGTATCTTTACCCTTTTTACTTTTTTTGTTTGGATGTTTATGTCAGTCCTTGAATTTACGACACTTTTTTTTTAACACCCTGTATATTTAAATGTTTGCGTATATTCTGAAGTTCTAAAAAGAACATATTATTCTTGACTGAATATTCTTTATAGGTTTTAATTTGAGGAAGCACCGTTTAGTTATTGTTTTTTTTTTTCTTTTTAGATTCAGTTTAATATAAACCAAGTAAAGCGAAACAAAGAGTACATAGCTGTCGACATACAAATACTGCAATCGGCGTCTCAAACTAACGGTATTAAACACAGCATTTCAAGGAACAACAGCCAGGTTTATCAAGGATTCATAGCCGCGTTAAAGGACGGGTTCGGATTTATAGAGACCATCCAACACGACAAGGAAGTTTTCTTTCACTTTAGGTACGTAACCCGACAACGAACGTAGAAACGCATTTCACCTTCCTTTATTTTTAGCAACTTCGAGGGCGAAGCCGCCAGTCTCGAGCTAGGCCAGGAAGTAGAATACAACCTGGGGAGCAGGGGCAATTCCGGATCCTGCTCGTCGGCCGAAAACGTCAAAGTAATACCGAAGGGAACCATAACGCTTCCCGAGGTGAACGGGGACATACTGGAAGGTACCGTGGTGCGCCCCCTTAGATCCGTCAATCCTGACCAGACCGAGTATTCAGGGCTGATCAAGATAAAGAGCGATAATCCAGAAGACAAGCCCGTCGAGTACGAGTTTGGGATCATGGGACTCGTCAACAAACGGGAACTGTTGCAAGTCGGTGATCACGTCCAGCTGCAGGTAGACGCCACTGGTAGGGCCGCCAATATCGTGGCTGTGAGGAAGAAACTGAGGGCCGCCGTGGACGCGATAAAGGGACATTTCGGGTTCTTGGCGTACGAGGTAGAGGAGGGGAAGAAGCTGTTTTTCCACATGACGGAAGTGAAGGATAACGTCAGCTTGCAGGTGGGCGACACCGTTGAATTCGTGCTCGTGACTAATCACAGGAGCGGCAAATCTTCTGCATGCAATGTTGTTAAAGTCAGGTAAGTGATGCATTTTTAATTTGGAATCGGGTCGTCTGTTTTTTTTTTTTTTATTAATCGAGAAGATAACGTTCATGCATTTACAGTGAAAAATTGTTTAAAATTGTATTTTATAAAATACAACAATTCATAAGGAATTATTTAAAAAGACAATATTGAATTAATTTCTGTTAAGGGGGCTCCATAGCAAATAGGCAACCAGCAATACGTTTTTATAGATTTTGTTACACAGTTTGTCTAAATATGAATTAATGCACAAATAACAGACTTTCCCCCATTTTAACGCAGATTTTCTATAAAATGGACTTGGTTTGAAACTCAAATTATTTTTTGGTGTAAAGAAATTTGAAATTTATTCGTTCAAAAGCGGCAAATTACAAATTTCTTTACAACAGAAAGTAATTTGAGTTTCAAACTAACTCTGTTTTATAGAAAAACTGCGTTAGAGTGGGGGAAAGTCTGTTATTTGTGCATTGATTCATATTTAGACAAACTGTGTATTAAAATCTATAAAAATGTAATGTTGGTTGCCTATTTGCTATAGAGCCCACTTAAATCGGAAAATACACGACGATTTGGTTGATGCTCTCCAATAGCATTTCTAACTGTTAAAAAAGAATCTTTAACAAAACTTGTACTAAAAAAAGTTAATAGAGCTTTATTATTTCAAAAAACGATAAACTAAATTGCAAAGATATTCAACACAGTTGATTTTGCGAATAAGCAAAAAATTTCCAAAATTTAATTACACCCGATTAGTTGCTAAGGTCAAACATTTTTTGCGCAATTAAATTCTAAAGAAGTGCTATTGAGAATATTAAGTGACACATTCTGTGTCACAGAAATTTTGGTAACGGGACTTTTTTGGACTATATTTGAAAAGGTACCTATTTGTTTGAAATTATACGACGCAAAACAGCTGGTTTGTTCGTCGGTTGTCTCACCTATGACACAATGATGAGGACTAATAAGTCTGAAACAGGTCTGTGCCTGGTGGGTTAAACAGACGAACGATCCTAGCTGTTGCACTAGGTGTTGCGAGTAGAATTCAATGCCGGTAGGGGCATATTAGCCCTCGGAGTAGTTGTTTCTCGCAACACTGACAATTAAATACGGGAAGTTACAGCAATGTTGCGACAAACTTTTAGGGGTGATTCAGAACAAACGGAAAAATTAGAGCGTTTTTTCCTAGAACGACTCCATAGGGCTCTACGACTTTTCAGATTAAACGAGAAACACAGTTGATTATTGACTTATGAACCGTTAAAGACATTAACCTCAAACTTGGGAATAACAATGGAAAAGTTTTTAAAACAACGATTCTTCAAATATATTTTTTTTTTGGGTAGAAACTCCTTAGACCAGGGGTCGGCAAGTAATTTTAGGTGGAGTCCAGATACTTTTGAAAATTTTCAACGAGATCCAGAAAAAAACTCGTAGGTATTCCTTACTAATTTTTTATTTTAATTTGCACTCACAAAATACTCCAAAAGGCAATTTTTGTATTCGAAAATCAATGGGAGAAATTACATTTGCAGTCATTAGTCAGTTTTTTTTACTAACCGACTAACCATTAAAAAATGATAAGGGTGGCACTCAGACGTATTGTTTCAACAGAAAAATATTTTTTTAAATATTTTGAGTAATTATACTTTCAAAACATTTTTGGCATTCCAGTTTTTTACCTTCCGTGGTCCAGATCTGGACCGCGGTCCGCCAGTTGCCGACCACTGCCTTAAACTATTTCTGATTCCAATACCACCGGCTACGTTTTGTTCCAGTTTTACACGAGGATAGCGACTATGAAGGAATTAAACTATACCAAGTTTGAAATTTATACCTTCGACAGTTCTTGAGTAATTTCAACTCCTTAGGAATTGTTACTCTCGTTTTTTTTTATTTATTTTGCGAGGACAATCAGCCTTGAAAGTTTGTCGCCATGTCTCTGTTCCATAATCGATCCCAAACAGCCTTCTGATAGCTGTACGATTTGAAAAAAAAATACAGTGAGTGATTTTTCAGTGATGTACAGGCGAGACCAGAAAGACTAATAAGTAGACTGCGTACCATCTCCGTAGATGATACAGGACCTAAATTGATACTTGTACGCCAACCAAAGGGGCCCGACGGCTCAAAGGGATTCTCACCCGAAGCACGTACCCAGCGATTGGCTGGTGCCGTGCCCGAATAATCTGAATAGTCATTGATTTAAGTCATTTTCATTCATGTCATTTACAAAACTGTAGCAACTAACTTACTCTTGTCTTAGCAATGGAGTTGGAATTATATACTGTATTTATAAACTAAGTCTTAATTAAGATCCGTAAGAACAATATTAAAAAAAAAAAAAGAATTTGGTTCTAGGCGGAAATAGCGACGACAAATAAGTCTATTAGAGGAAGGTCAGTTAGGTGAAAATTAATCAACAAAATTAAGCCAATTTGAAATGTCAAGTTTACTAGGTTTTGTCAAATAAAAGAATAGCTGATGATTGAATTCTGTCAGTGTTTTATTTTGTCTGTGCTGTAACGTAAATGGTAGTGTCCCGTAACTTTTAATTAAATCAACTTTTCCCGTGCTCTGTTCGCTTTTTCGGTATTTTGCAACAAATCGATATGAAATTTTGAATGGTCCTAAATGATTTAGTGAATTTCATATTTATTTAGTCTTTTGCCGTCGCTGCCTAGTGTATTCCCGGAACAATTTTGCAAAAATCTAAACTAGGGCAAGGAATCTTTTTGGTTATTGTATACACAATAGTTGTAGTAATGTTTATATACATGTTGAATTTTGAACAAAGCAAAGTTATGCTGTGCTTAAGAAAAGTAAACAAAATAAACACTGCTTGAAAACCAAAAAAATGAAAAAAAAAAAATGATAATCCATTGACAAATATGAATACAATGAATTTATTATTAGGATACAGAGTTAAGGTATTAGAATATGATCTAGAGAAGACTGCATCCTTAAGTAAACTGTACATTATAAGACCTTTTATAATTTTTTTAGTCTCCATTTAGGTGTAATGTTAGTTTGCAGTCGGCCAGTACCCGCACCAGCTCGTATCCGTAATAGAAAATTGATGTCGAATTTTTTTTTCCGTTCCTGATCTAATACTATTGTTTCTATTAGGGATAACTTTGTGTGGTTTGGAAATGATGATTCACTCTCCTGACGCACAATTTTTAAACGATCGCAATTGGAAAATTATACAATATACATTAATATTCTTTCATTAAGGTTTAGCTCCACTTTATGTCACCAGAAAAGGGAATTTTGAGTAATTTAAAATAAATAATTCGAATTGGGTAATATAACTACTCTGATGATAAATCGGTCGTGACTATAGAGGGATCGTAGTCCTCGTAAGAAGTCGAAGTAACAATTTTGTGCCATTTTTTAAAACTTAAATCCTTTTAGTTTTTAAGCGACAATGTCAAACCAATAATTTTTTATATGGAAGGAACCAGTTGATATGACCTTCAAAATTTTACTGAAATTTATATATTTTTAAAGTTAAAAGTCCGAATTTCTTATTATTACCATGAATTTCTGGACATTCCGGTCGGCTTAACAAAACGATTTTATTTTCTGCAGCAATTTGAAACAAAATACGCCGAATGAAACATTTTGACTCTACGTTTTAATCTCATTAGGCAATATGAATTTTTTTTTATTATATGTTTTATGTATATTTTTTTATAATTATGTTGATGTGGGTACTGTGATGCAGTTTTTGAAAATACTACAGTATAATTAAATGTGGATTATCTTCTATTTGTAAATTGTTTTAATTTCAAAGGAAATAAATATATAAGGAAATACTATTAAATTAATCGTTTTATTTATAAACTTAATGAACGAGATAAAATTTGTAAATGAAATGGGATCGGCGGTCCAGCTTCATATCACTATGCATTCGTATGGAAATACGGCAGAACCTATTCTTCCACCACCAGGGACAGGACACGCTACAAAAAAAAAAGATCAGAAATTCTTATATACAGGATGTCTAGTAAAGAGTGTAACATGCTGCAGGAGTTAGCTTTGGGAGAAAATAAAATGATTAAAGATCAAGTTAACATAGTAGAACTTGCTCAAAAGTTATAAACCTTCAAAAAACGTTTTTTTTTATTTAATTTTTTTTTGATAATTCATCAGCGATGTTCAGATATCTTTACTCATATTTTAAACTTAGACTTGGGGGGCTTTTACACTAATTTGCAGAATATTATTCGATTCCCATGTCAACCATAAGAGTTGGCACACTTTTTAAGGACGACCCTGTATAACACAAATGAAAATAATTCAGGTAAGTGCCTATTTAATTTGGTGAAGTTGATTCAGTCTGAAAAAAATTACACATTAATCAAAAACTAAAATAATTATTAGATTAGGGCTAATAAATAAAACTAGGGACTCTGTTCAGCTCAGAATTTATCCAAAAAGTGCTTTCGTAGACATTTTTACAGATTTCAAAATACCTTTTGAGAAAAGCATGGAGCAAGCTTAATATTGATAATAAACAGAAAGAAATTTTAATTTTTGTAACTTAATTTTAACATGGGAATATTTCTAACAATACATTTTTTTAGTAAATACTAAGTTTAATTTTTCCCGAAGTGTAATATGATTTTTGAAAGCAATAATATTTAGCTTTATTTATAAAATATGCAATAAATGTTTTATTGTCAAAATTATGGTGTTTTTGTCCTTTTCGTAATGCAGATAACTGTATCAACATAAATGTATAGAATATATCGCTTTAGATAACCTCTTGATTGATTTAAAAAAGATCTAATATAAACAGATAGGTTTTATTGACGTTTTTAATAATCATTTCCTTGTATGATAAAAACGTTCTTTGTGGTAGTTTATATGACTGAACATGTACATTATTACATTATTATCCCGAAAATAATGCAACGCAATTGGTCACAGATTCTTAAGACAAATTTAGGGGACCCATATTTTTTATTTATTTTTGCCAAGTGGGCCCCTCTTTTGGAGTTACAGCCCCCTGAAATCTGCCCTTAAGAATAATATTTTTTTATATCAGAACCGTGTTGTACGAGAATCACTAAATTTGGTAGACAGGGGTTTTATGACGTGGAATCTGATGATGCTACGCTTTTTGGCGGGGAACCCCTTTAAGACAATTTTTCGAGGGCCCCCTTGTCTTTAGAGCCAAAAAAATTTGGTCTCGTATTTAAATTTCTTAAAAATTATTAGTCCGCCATAAAACCATTAAATTTATAAATTTTTTTGTCTTGATACTTTTTTCGTAAAACGCAATGTTTTCAAAAATGTGATTGAATGCATTACGTGATTTGCCATTTTCTTCAAAAACATTGCGTTTTACGAAAAAATATCGAGACAATAGTTTCTCAATTTCTAGCTAACTAATAATTTTTAAGAAATTCAAATGTGTGACCAAATTTTTTTGGTTCCAAAGACAGGGGGGCCCACGAAAAGTGTCTTAAGGGAGTTCTCCGCCAAAAAGCGCAGCAAACCAAATTTAATGATTCTTGTACAACCTGAGATATAAAAAGACTATTCTTAGGGGTAGATTTCAGGGGGCTGTAACTCCGAAAGAGGGGGCCACTTGGCAAAAAGAAAAAATTTAAATTTAATTTAAATTTGTCTTAAGACTCTATGACCAAATTTTGTTGCATTAATTTCCGGACACCCTGTATACATTACTTTTAAGTCGACTTAAAAGTTATAAAAATAAGGACATAATTGACGTGATATTGCGTAATTGAAAATAATAGATATTCAAAGCAAAAAAAAAAGAAATTCTATCCAAACTAATTGAAAACCAGTGCAATCCCCTGAAATATGAAATTTTATGTATATTTAATTTCACTTGCAATCTAACAATTCAATTTGTCAGTGCATCATTTTTTGTGATCTGTATACTCCATTATTGATTTTTTATAAATGACATTGTTTCTTTCGAGCCACCGCGGAAAATATTTATAATTTGATCTTTCCATTATTTTAATTCTCGCATTTTTTCATAACTTCAACCAAAAGCATACAATTTAGTAAACATTTCTACAAAACTACTGTCGCCTTTATTCCAATCCTCCCACCTAGACCCCCCAATTTTAGGTGCGCCACTATTATGAATAAATGATTTAATTTCAATGACTAAGGATTTAAATAAAACGAAATATCGCACCAGATTTGGTACAGGGAATTTGAATTTGGTGCTGTGGCCTGGCCACCAAGACTCCCAGACCCCAGTCCATTTGAACAAGTTTAGGAATTGGCCTAATAACAAGGACATGGGATAGAATGAAAATGGATCAAAAATTATTTTAGGGGTTCATTGATTTCATGGAGCAATGTGTGCTTATTTACCTTTGCTACAACGTAAACCAAAGTAACCAGTCCCTTCACACCTGCATTTATAACCAGGTTGCTGAGAAATCTGTATACAAGTACCGTTGTGCAGACATGGGTTGCTAGTTTTACAAATGTCTTTCTTTTTACCTAAAAAGTTAATTATGATGTTAAACAGATCGCCGTAAAATAGAAACGGGTATTTTACCTTTTAGTGCGCTTTGGCATTCCTGATAAGTATCGTATCTGTAATCGGATGCACAACCATATCCACAGGCGCACATTAGGTTCCTTATTAAACATCCTTGTTTTGTTTGCCCAGTTTCGCATGACTTACATGTTTCAAAATCTACAATTTAGTCGCAAATATTTAGGAATAATCACAATTCTGTATCGGCGTAGTAATCACAAGAGTTAACTGAACTCTAGCCAAGATCAAAAAATATTTTATTTAAAAATGAATTTAGAATATTGTGCAACTTCTAGAGAGGATAATTACTGATTACTGAATGCAGCTACATTAACATGGAAAATAATTTGTTAACCTAAATTGTTACGTTTAAAGGTTATTTTTATTAATGTTTATTAGTTTTTTATAAGTTAAAATATCCGGTTGTTAATTAACTCACTACTTCTATAAGTTTATTAGTTTTTTAAATTTATAACCATTCGCAGTAGATTGTTTGAAAAAAATTTACGCACCTACTTGAAGTCTATATAAAGATAAAGTCCTTCTACTATACAGAAATACATACAAATAAAAATATGTCGTAATAAATGGAAATGCGTAAATTATCAAAAATTGTAAATTAAAAAAGTTTTATCAGTGAACATAAAAAATTAATGAATTAACCATTCAAGGTTTTTAAACATATTAACAAATATGATTACTACTGTTACAAAGAGGATTTTTTCAGTCTTAGAAATGCGTAGATTAGTCAATAAATCTGAAGTTAATACTTTGGATTTTTTGATAGATAACTTTCAAGGGTCAATAGTTCCAGATAGCGGACTGAATTTTTTAAAAGAATGATTCTGGAGGTCGCATGTTGCATTAAATCAATCTTTCTCCGACTGATAAAAAGTGAATGAATTATTTGAAGTGTCGGAGAAACTGAATCACTGCGTTAATTGTATTAAAATTATTATAAAACTTATTTTACTTAAATAAAATTAATAGGTAGTAATTCAACCCTCGTTCTTCGCTTAAGCATTTACTTGCACCTTTTCCATTTATATCTAGTTTTAAATCGTAATGTATTTTACATACAGTTTTTGAAATGTCGATTAAAGTTGTTAAAACTGTCTTTAAAGAGTTCTAATGCAAATCCACCCTAAATACAATTTATATTTATATCGCGACTAAAGTTATCTAAGAAATTAAAGCAAATATTTATTTAACTTACATATGAACAATAATACACATATCTTAAAGAACATTTTAAATATTTATAACTGCACAGGGATGACAAACTAGGCAAGCCCGAATATTTACGGGCGACAACCCATGCGATGATCTCTAAATATGGACTATAACTGTTGGGGAGATAAAAGATGCTTTCTGTTTTGATAACTGTGTCGTTGGCCTCTGCATCCCACTCTATTATAAAACATAAATATACACCATATTGGGGTTCCATCTGAATCAACGCAAACCAAACCGGCCAATTCTGTTATAGTATACGTCTCGAAAGTTTTGACCTTTCAACTTCAATGATTTATACAAAAAAATATATGAATATACATTTTGGAAATACATTTTCCAGTAGTGTCACTACATAGTTATATATTGTTATTGTGGGCGTTGTTTAAAGTATATTATGTCCAAAAAAATCGATCTTTAAAAAAACATAAGCAGAGTTATTGGCCATTTATCTTGCAAAATTGTACTATTTACTTCACTTACGTACCGACACCGACATACGCGGTGTTCAAGAAAAAGGCGTTACAGCATATTTTATGGTGAATTCCACATTTAGCTTCATAATGAAATCATATTTACCCGTCACATTTTTTTGGGGGGGAAAAGATTTGCTAAAATCTCATTGTGAGAAATTGCTGGGAGCTGTGGAAAACAGCTCTTATATAATCTAAAGTTTAAAAAGCTTGTAACTATCAATATACAGGGTGATTCAGGTTTAATCCGGATAACTTTAGGAATCGATAGAACAGGTTAAAATAATGTTCATTTATGATATACTTTTTCAGGAATTTTTTTCCCTTCTCTTAGGACAAAAAATTCTTTCGAAATAATACTTTTAACGGTGATTTTCACATACGTCAATTTATACAAATCATATTGAATATCTCAGAAAGAAGGCCAGATATCGAAACAAAAACAAGACGAATAAGTTTCAAAATTAATGAGACAAAGGTGGTGTGCAGCTGTTTTATTGTTAAGTTTTGAAATAATATAGGAGGGGGTAGCGCAGAAAATACACTTCTAAGAGGGGTAGATGTATGTGGTAGGTGGTTCAAACTTAAGGATCACGAGTGTTTGTTTCCGAATTTCACCTGAATCGGATGAGTGGTTCAAAAGTTATGAAAGCGGGGAAAAAATTATATTTCAACGCCCTCTATGTCCGAGTCGATGCGATTTAGGAAATAAGTTTATATCATGAATGAACACGATTTTAAATTGTTCTGTCGATTCCTGAAGTTATCCAGATTAAACCTGAATCACCCTGTATAATAATTGTAGTTATGCATTCTATATTGTGATTAATTATAAGTATGTAGTTTTATTATAATTTGAATTTTAATAACTTTTGAATATTCATATTAATACGATTTGATCGGAATATCTTTTAATTGATAGTCAGAAGATAAGTGTCATTGAGAAGGTTCATTTTTCTGGAAAAATACTACATAACTACTAAAATGGATCGCCTTTCTTCAAAGCTCGGGTTTATAGCTAAAATCCTCATGGGCTACTAACTTTTGATTATTTCTTTATAATCATACCAAATTTGGAAAATGGCTACTACTACCCAAATTTTGTAAATTAGCCACATTATCAGACCTTCAATCGAAAGATAATACGTTTTCTTGTGGCAGTAGTGACCAATAAAGTAACCTATGGCGGAAATTTCGAAAAAAAGGGAAATAACTGAAAAACGAAGGGACTTTGTACTAAGATAAAAGTCGATTTTCTGAATGACGTTAGGGTCCCCCATCCACGGTTAAAAGGTTATTCATTATTTACCCGACACCCTGTATATAAGAATTAATTACTTCGACAGAACTACAACAAAGGGATCTGAACTGGCAAAGACAAAACACATTTCTTCTGTATAAATTTCAAACTCCTATAAATAATTTAAAACGATTATTAAAACATTTTTTGTTACTCGATAATGTTGGGAGACTATTCTGTTCGTCCAGGAATATTTATGATGGAGTAAACGAAATAAAACACTAACACATTTTTACAACATACACAGTATGTAATAAGTACGCCATTTAATAAAAACCCGTTAAAGTCTATAATGTGACCTATAATCTCTACCACTAGGAATTCCACCATATTGTCTCATCCTCCTAATGGCCTCCCTCAAATGTTTTGGCTGTATGGGGCCTGTATCGCCTAATTCCTCCATTACATCTAGTCCTAAAATCGTTCATTTTGATAACATGATACAAACAATACAAACACTTTATATTTTAATTATTGAAATCAAAATAGCGAAAAAACTTATAATCGAAGTGTATTTGGTATACCTTCCTCTACTACTTCACCAACAAATACTTTTGCTATGCCAGCCATTGCAATGACAACATTTTGTGATACCGAACAACCAGCAATCGTCTGCATTAAACGTTTAATAGCTGCTTTTGGAAAAGCTGATCTTCTGTACATTTCATACCTATCTAACTGATCTTCAGTAAAATTTGATACTAGAACTCTGAAAATTATTAAACACAATGACTGTAATAGTTAATTTTAGAATACGCTTACACTTACTGCATTTTCTCTCTTTCTTCTTCCTCTAATTCTTTTCTGGATTTTAACTCCTTTTTTTGTCTATGAAGACTTGAATTTAAGCTTTGTGAAGCTTGAGGTAAAATAATGTCTGACCCTAAATCTAATATATCTTCGGCCTTAATATCAACAACTCCGATTGAAAAACTATCATCGTGGCCTAGATGTTCTTCTTTTATTTCTTCTATAGCTAGAACTGCATCTTTCGAATCCTCATCGTCATCCATCTGTTCATCATCTGAATTAGTTGAATTTAATTCATATTTGAGATGCTCTAGAGCTCGGATGTTATTGTGATCTGTTTCCTTATTCAGAATACCTTCCATTTTAGTATTTTATAAATTTCTAAATTACTTAGTATAATTATTCTTTTAGTTGTTACTTTACAAAATCACTAGTGTTACTACTATTATTATTTTCAATTTGTATGTAGATAACGATTAATACAAGATCTATACAATACATACAAACTCGTGTAAAAAAATTAAATATTATTTGAGATCGAGATTGAAATTGTTAGGTTAATGCATGGAGACTAGTCTCCCTGGGTTAATGGTTAAACTGTCATTTGTCAGTAAATCCCATAGTGTGGTTCTATGGTAAGTTCAATGCTTGTAACTTTAGTTCATGATCTTCCATGTGACTTGTGGATGTTTCATCATTGATAACTTCGATGGAAGTCACTTTAAGGTAAGTCAGATTAATTAAATAGTGTAATCCCTAAATATCCATATTCTGGATATTAAACTTTTAGATTGTCTGTTCATGAGAAACCATGAGGGCGGGGTTTAAATCTATTCTATTTGGGAAAATGAACGCCTCTTGTCATGTGTTAATTTTGGAAACAAATAAATTACATTTGCTCTGAGTTAACGCTTTCCATTTTCTTTTCATATTCAATGGTGTATTCGTTAGGCTGATGCGCTATCTGCAGGAGATAATCTGAAGTTTGGCACTAGTTAATTCGTGGCATGTCCGCGGTGAGCGGTAGTGTTGATTTTCAGTCAATATCACGATAAATAGTTTGACAATAATTTTGTTTATTGTCTGAATAATAAACCAAATGTTAACAAAATCCCAACGAAAAATAGCAGAGTTTGTTTAAATTATATCAAAAAACAACATCGTGAGGTAAAACTCGTAAATAAGTAACTAAGTAGTGGTGTGGTGTTTTTTTTCCTATTTCAAACGGGACTAGTTAGTCTTGACTGAACGTTAAAATACTTTCAATTTTTAGTGAATTAAAGTGATACTTTTTACTGAGAATTATGCAGCAGTTTAAGAAATTTATGTAAATTTGCATTCTAAATATGTAAGTACCTTTTTAATTAAGCAGTTCTTCCTCGGTTGGTGGCCTTTTTGTTTGCAGCAACATGTTTTTTTGTTGGAAACTAAACAGTAAATAGCCTAGGAAATGTTATATTTTCACAGTGTTATTAATTATTACTCTTTAAATCCAACAGTTGGTTATAAGTAAATCAAATAATTTTTGTATGAATAATAATAATTGCTGTAGGTATGTACAAAAAAATATTTTTTGTTCTATTGATATCTCTATGGGTCCTTAGTCCATTTCAAATGTATGTTTTAACATATTAAACAGATGCTGTTATTATTATACATTGCAAATTTTATGTGGGTATGATCTACCTAGTCCTACAAAGAAATCTGAAGTTAGCACATAAACAGAGATTTCTCTTTGTTTAAGCTTATCAAGCAATGCAATTTTATCGAATTTAGTTGTTTTTATAGCTTACTGTTGTGTCTATTTGTTTTTTAAAAACCAACAATCGTCACAGTGAAGAATAAATGCAAGTAATCAATAAATCAATTACCTAAAATGTACCTATTATTAATTACATTCTTACGGGTTATTTTGAATTTGAATAAAACATTTCTCGTATATGCCCCTTCAGGATTTTATTTTTTGTTATCTAAAGCCCACTTTCACCAGTTGAGTTGTAATTAATTAGGGTTTAATTTTATACCTACTGAAGGTTGCACCTAAAAAGTTTAACTAGTAGTACCTATCATTTTGTAAGTATATTCATGAGAACTTTATCGAAAGAATTGTTAGATAATAATTCCCAGAATAATAATAGATAAAAAATATGTTTTTCTATTTTGTTAAAAGTAATAGTTTCCAACATAAAGAGTGTATTTTATTTTTTATTTTTAAAAATGATACAGTTGGTTGGCAAAACGTTTTATAAAAACTGGAAAATTTAACCTAGCAATACATAAAAATGTATAGGTAAATCAAAAAATCAATTGGAAAACAAAATTTGCATTTTAAATATAAGTATACAATAGATGAGCAAAGCAACAATTAAAACATGTATTATTTGTGGATTATATCGAAAACTGTTAATCATGTCTGAATGAGATAAGAATATTTTTTTATGTTTTTTGTTTGTTACTCAAATGCGAGTTTTGAGAAAAATACAATTTTTTAGAGATAGATCCTTTTTTTCAACGTTACAAACTTCTTTGCAAACAATGTAAGTAATTAGATGTGTTACTAAATTAAATAGAGACTAACATTAATCATGCTGGTTTAAGTTCAATTAAATTTATATTTTGTGATTTATTTATGAAATTTTCACTGATTTTTTTTGCATAGAGCAGCGAAGGTACCTCGAGACCTTGGAATATTGGATGGGGCTTGTTTTGCCCCAAGTTTCTTGCACTGGCTCCTACTTCAACCACCACCATTACCCCGCTAAATTCAGAAGGTAAGTTTTTTTTAATTATTTTGAGACATTTTAATCCATTTTGAAGAAAGCTTATTTAATTACTAAAAATGTGATACTTTAAACATTTACTTGACTACAAAAAAATGTTACATAAATTGTAACAGCAGAATTGAATTGTTATGTGAATAAACAAGTAAATAAAATAGTCAATGACTTTGGTGACTAATGATTAATCCTCAACAATGAGAGTATATTTAAAGAAAGTACAAATAAAAGTAGAGTGAAAGAGGTGGCTAATGATTTTATAAGGGTTACCTAGTTATAAGAAATGTATTTTAAATATTGCTCAAATTAATTCGTAATGTTACAGAAGCATGGGGTATCTCCAATAAGCACGTAATTTATTTTAATTAGTTTATAACGTGCAATAAAAGTTAAAACGTTTTCTAATAAATTATCGGTACAATCAAGCCCATGATAGGCCACCGGATATCGTCGTATAAAACCTTCTACAAACCCATTAAAAAATTAGATACATTTATTTTTTACAGCCACTTCGTACCGTTTATAAAAAGGATATAAATTTAATTAATCCAATGCCGCACTTATTCATGTCAAATCTGTCGGCACGATTTTGGTATGGCCCTGATTTCAATAGCGTCCCCGTACTGGAGTTATATCTTTGTCTCTCTTTAATTCATATTTAGGTCAAAGTTAAAAGGATTGTACATCGCTGGTTTTATAGATTTATTGCCTCGAGTAAAAAAATTGCATCCCGTGAACCAACATAATAGTGATATTTATTCCTTGTACTTGGAATACAGGTTTACTTATTTTACAAGTATAACCTTGATAAAATGACGACGTTTTGTTAGCCAGGCTATACAAATTATTCTTCTGAAACGTTTCAAGCAACTCTTGTGAGTATTTGGCATTTTGTGTAAAAATTGGAATAAGATACGATATTCCCTGGGTTTCAATATTTGTTTCCATGTTAGACGATATGAAACAACGCAGGTCATTTTCCTGCAATTTACGTCGTTGTTTATTTAAAAGAGTATTATAAAAAGGATCTACTTTTACTGCATATGAACTGATGTCAAGGCAGTTATATTAAATTGTACAAGCATTGTGCATACTTATATAGTCCAGTCGGTATCTGTTTCGGGATGTATGTTTTATATCACTTTTATATAGTAACGCTAATTTTTGTTGGAAATAGTTCTAAATATTATGTAAAATGGTAATTGCGATATGCGCCCGCTGAAAAAGTTGTGCATAATTGTTAGCGCAAAAAAATGTAAAAAAAATTAAAGAGGCGTAGTTTTCTCCCTTCTTTCATGTATAACTCGGAGAATATTGACATTAGAGGAAATAGTCAAAGGAAAAAAGTTTAGTTTTGAGATTCTCTTCAAAATAAAAGTGGTCCGAAATTTGTATGTGCACTGTTGTTGCTGCAATACAGTAAAAAAAAATATTCGTGAAAAAACATGTTTTTTTCATAAATTTATTTCGGACCTTGACTTTAGAGCAGCCATATAAAAGGTATGCCTCTGAGTACTTCATGATAGCAGTATTGCAGAAATTTTTTCATCGAAATCGGCCGGGTAGATTTCGCACAATTCAATTGTCAATTAAGAAAATACAGAATTATACTTATTTTTCAGTTCTCTCTCACGGTAAAACCAATGATTATTTTGAGCTCCCAATTTGTATACTTACCTTTGGAGTCTCAACTATCAATTCCCATTTAAAAATTTTCGATTTTATCCATTTTAGCAACAATTAGAATTTTTTCAAAATTTCTTCGAAAAAATACATATAAACATTTAGAGCTGGAGCTACCGTATTTGCATATTCTTCAAATGTAATTGTAGGATCAAATAGAGGAAGGATTGACGAACAAAATCCACTGATCTTGTGGATACGATGAATCGTCATCGACATATGAAAGCTCAAAGTTGAAGTGAGTTTACGTCAAAACAACGTACTGTCTAATAACAATCAAAAGTGATTTTGATTGTTTGAAGCAAAGACTTTATAACTATGAAAATTTGTTTAAATCGGAAATGTATTTTAACTGGTCTGATGCAAAAAATATTGATACATTTCACAGGAATCGAGCAGAGTCAAATAGTGAAGTCAATCAATTTTTTGTCAGCTTCTACAACAGATAAATAGATGATTTTTTTATGCGCTTTTTAGTTTTTTTTTTACATTTTCTTGCGCTAACAATTATGCACAAGTAATAGCAGATAATTATAAATTAATTTGCAAATATTAAAAAGTAGGAGATACATTTAAAAAACAAGTTTTCCATATCAAGCCAAAAGCAAGCCTAAAACCAAAATTATATATTTTTGTTGATATTATTGTTTAATGAACTATTTTTAATTTGACAAACAAACATTAAAGGATATGCTTTTGTAAACATGAATGAGATAAATATTTTATTGGTTTACTGAGACAGATATTCATCTTTAATCCACATATAACTCTAGGAAAAAGTTTTTGTATATTAATTTATGAAAGAGAAAAAGTATTATCAAAAGATTACATATTTATACTTACAACTCAAAATATATTTGGGAGAATATACATGTTAGATTACCTGCTGTTATTAGATAATTAAATTTATATTGAATGTCTATAAAAATCGATTTTCTAAACATGTAGCACCATTATTTATTTACGTATGAATTTGAAATTTACCATTTTAAGCTATTTATATAATATCCGAATTGACTTTTATATAAAAACCGTTGCTATTATCTCTAATAAGGCCTACATCGGGTATATAATTTAAATACAATAAAAATTTTACCTTCACGACACCATTTTAACTACATAATGTCATATCGGCACAATGACTAAATTATTTTACATAGCTAATATTTTTTTTGATGCACCGGCCAAATAAATATCTAAATTGACATCGGATTGAGAAAACTCGTCCGCTGTTTCAAAATAGACGTTAAGTAATTAAATTCTTTGAGGTGAAATGCAGTATTTTTTAATGCAGGAAAAAAGGATGCATGTCTTGGTCTGTTGGGTAGCAGCAACACCAATTACAGTATTTTATGCCCTGAATACCTCTGCCAATGCGAAATTGAAACGGACAAAGGAATAAATTTAGATCGATTGAAATTCACACTTTCATAACCCAGTTGGATGAGCGAGCGTTTTATAATTTAAAAATTAGGGACGTAGAGAAACTAAGCACACACTGTTTGGAAGAAATTCTAAAGAAAAAGTTTCTAAACGTTGTTTCCAAAAAGTTGATATAATCGGTGTACCACTCGTAAATTGTCAACATTTCATTCATTTATTTTTTTCTAGAAAGAATTTAGTCACAAACACAAGTTTTTAAATGACCTGTTTGTTGGCAACTAATCTTGTTTCATTCAGGACTTGTTTTCTACCGAAAATTCCATCTAATTTGCGCGTAGTCTCAGCTACACGCTCTCCGTACTTGTAATGAATTTCGTATATAAAAGTAAAGTATGTAAACATATCTTATACCTGTTAAGTACCTGATTTCTAAATGATTTTGACCTGCGTTCTAATGTGTTATCTTTTTTCGCACCGAGCTGTATCGTGATCTTCGTTATTCGAAAGAAGGTCAAACGTATGCATTGTGGTTATGGAACAAAATGAATTACAGCACCATTCACGAAAAACAACGGACGCCGTTACCTATAAGTAGTAAGGTTAATATATTGCATGAGAAAATGTAACTGTTTTGCGGTGAATATGTTTTGTTGTTCAAAAACATTGGTACATATCAGTGGGAATAACGACTCATTATGTATGTCGTCGACACCTCCATGTTCATCTAATTGTCCATTTACAGTTATCTAAAGCGGTCAGTATCGCAAAGAAATTGATAGTTACGTAAGATACAGTTTGTATCATCTGTTTTGGGCACTAACCTAGCTTTTATTGCATTTTTAATCCCTAGTGAACGATATGGAAAAAAATCTTTTTACCTAGACACGTGACTGAATAAGATATTTTTTTTTCATTTTCAATATTAACAAATACTTACATATTTACTTTTAATAAAAACAAATGTTATTAATAATAATAATTTTCGTTTCATTTTCTATTGTTAATGTATCTTTGATATTTCTTTCTACTTTTGATTAATTTTGTATTCCTCTGTTTGTGATATCAACAATTTTGAGAATATATATTCTCAATACGATGAGAATAACACTCACTTGAAGTAACTTACAACGCAATATTTAGTGTAGTATTCGCTTTTATTTATTTTATATTACTATTACTCATTTTTTCCTTTATCTGCGAAGGAATTATTAGAATTAACGATTTGATGTGTTTATTACCAATTTTTTTGCTTCGTCTGATATTTTATTACCTTCATAAATTCTAGCATGCTTTATTAAAAATACACTAATAAAGACTTAGCACGAATATACGCATTTTAAGGATAACAAAGCGACGTAAAAAGTAACAACGCTGTAAACATACAGAAGAGTATGTAAAATGCATATTTTAACCAATGCATTTTGTGCATGTTTTATTTCCATTTCTGTGTGTGGTGTGTGCAAATGTGTAGAACTGAATAAGTGGTAATTTACTTGTACTCTAGTCACCGTATTTCTGAAAATGAACGGTGGAATTAATAGCGGTTTTCCGGCGACTGATCAGAAACATATTAATTAGGAATTAAATCCAGTTTCCCGTTGAAGTTGTTTGTTTCAAAATGAACTTAGAGAACAAACCGAAGACTTGATAACGTGGATGAACATTGCCAGCGGTTTTTGAAAAATTCAGATCAGTTCAATGGAACTTTTTAGTAGTGATGTCACATACCCCAAATAATAGACAACCTCATAGTACACATTGTCATGAAGAATTTCTCAATTTTTTTAATAGATCGATTTTCGACCTTATGTACTTTGGACATAAGTGTCAAAGAAATGGCTTCTTTTGTCATGACCTTAAATATTGCGATATTCTGGCAATGTTAGAAATATTTAAGAATTTTCAAATTCCAAGTGACAAACTAATAGAATTATAGAATTTATATATTTAAATTTATAGAACAATATTATTATTTATAGCAATTAATAAATTAAAATTATATCGATGTTACGGAGCATGTGCGTTAAAGATCATTTCGTGTAAGCGAAGTAGCCTCGCAAAAAGTTTATTTAAGGAAAGTTTGGTTATGGTTAAGAGTACGTCTATAATATCCCACTTAAAGAAAAAAACACTATAAACGCCTGAGGCCTATTTTTGTTTAAAAAAAAAAGATTTCCTTCGAGCCGGATTTGAACCAGCGACCTATGGATGTCTACAAATTATATTCCGCTACAGTCCACCGCTCTACCAACTGAGCTATCGAAGGTTGTTAAGTTTGAGACAATTTGGGTTCTTCATTCAGTTTTATTTTGATAAGCTTGATTAGTTTTCTTAGATAACTACAAATATTAAATGTAACGTACCTACTTGTGTTTAATGACAATCGTATGGGCTCATTTGTAATAAAAATCTACATTAAAATTAAAATAACAAGTAATATAATCTTAAACTTTTCATTCTATCCATTAGCTTTTTATTGATATCAACTTTACTGGATTTAATATCAATGTTGTTGAAGAATTGCAAGCTATAATGTCTAGAAATACTAGAAGAATAATTATTGTTCTAATCTCCAAATTATTACCTTTTATTATTTTTTTTATATGTTGTTTAATATGTGAAATCAATTAAGCTGCTTCAGACTATTTTTCAAGATGGATTTAGAGCAGCGATCTACTCTACTAGATTTTACAAAAGTGGCTAACAAAGGATGTGAAAGCGAAGCGATTCGCTGTCAATTAGTTATTGTCTTGTAATTGACCTTTCTAAATACCCGCGAATAATAAATCTGAAAGTACATGTTGATAAATATGCTCCCAGTCACAATGGAGGTAAAAAGAGCTTTGCGTGCTTCATATTAATCATGCATCCCATTTATTGTGCATAAAAAGTTGAAATTATTCCATTTGCGGAGATGGCGTAGGAGTTTTCCCAGAGTTTTTCCACTGTTTGCATTCTTTATTTAGAAAGCTATTAAGGGCAACTGAAAAATTAAGTAGCCAAATGATCTACCACGTTTAATGGATTTGGTTTGTAATGGTAATGTAGTTTCACGTAATTACCTGAAGAAGAGTCAAAGTGTGGCTGTGCAAATGTACCTGTAAAGTTACATTAAGCATGTAATTTTACATTTTTTTGTGTAATTCATCCAAAATGTAAATCACCTAAAGTGTATTTTAAGAAACAGAAAACTACATAGGTTTTTTAGGAAAAAAATCTAGGTATTATTTTGTAACATTTTTAGTTATTATTATTTTGTAATATGAGTGAAAGTAATAAAGGTTCTGAGTGAATTTATTGAGTGAAATTATTGAGTGATTATTTCACTCAATACTGGGCATTTTGATCATTTTACTCATTTGTGATTATATTTAATCTAAAACTGAGTTCTTTCACTCATATATAGTATGTATTTGGAGCACTAAATCAGAGTAAATGTCCTAATTACTGAGTTAGTTTAAATGTATATTAATTTCGAGTAATTTGAATGGCACCGTGAACATGGCACCACTTACATATTACTTCTGTAATCTCGACCACAGTTGATAGCGGCCCGTTAGATGCTCCAGAAAAGCATGATCGCCAGGAGAACAGGCCTTAGCCGGCGAGTCTCAGTTGACGGGTCTCAGCCAGGACAGGAGGAGGCCCCGCGAAGTGAATTAATTTCAACACTGTTATTTTTGCGCTCAATATTTAGTTAATTAAAAACCCAGTCTGAGTCAAAAATGACTCAATAATAGTTAAATTTAAATCATATTAGAATAGAGTTAAAAGTCACTCAATTGATAGGTTGACTGGGATTTGAGTAAAACTCACTCATTTCTGATGCAATAGTTTCACTCAGGTGTACTCATACTAATAGAGTGAAAATTTCCCTCAATCGGGTGTGGACAGAAATTGATACATTATTGAGAAAAATTGAGTGAAATTTGAGTGAAATTTTTTTACACTGCATATATTTTTTTTTTATTAAAACATTGTAATTCCTAGAATATTCCTTGGTTATGAACTTCTAATGTAACTCCCCCCAATAATTTTGTCGACGGTATAACAAAACAAATATGTTTGTTTTTCCACATATCGCTGTCGTAAACCGAGTCGGTGCAATAAAAATGTTTTCGAATTTGGTCCCTCCGTATCAACATATTGTTTATTTTATGACATGGTATAATATAATAAACACGCCTATCGAATTTATTACGTAAACATATGATATTTTACCGGAGTGATGGATTCGTATATCGAGTTAATTAGTGAGAGGATTAATCTGTCGCGTTATATCTCGTGGAAATATTTGCCTAACACCTATAACACAGAAAGAACAAAAAATGTTTGTTGAATTCGATTATAAACTATAACGTAATTCCAAGTTGTATCATTTTTTCCAGGGTAACATTTGAGACAGTGAAGACAGTTATATCCTGATTCTTTAGTTTTTTTTTGTTTCTTTCAAGTTGGATTTAATAAAAAGTATTTCTGGATCAACAAAAATACAGTTCGTACAGTATCTATTTGTTGAAATAGAACTGGAAGAAAAGGATAAGCCAATAAAGTTCTTTTATCGGAACTATTGTAACAATTTACTGCGACAGGGGCGTGCCTTGAAGTTTCCCGCGTTATTTTCGTGGGGGTGAGTTTTCTAGAGGTAATAGTACGTATTTCCCTGAATACGAATCTGAAATTATTTTTTTAAATTAAATATACAGGGTGTCCCTCCACGAACTCCATCGATGAATATCTGGGAAACCGATCGAAGGATTTTTTTGAAATTGTGAAGGTGTGATAAGGACCATGGGGCCTACCAAGCTAAAATATTTTCAAGGTAATCGTGCTTCCGGTTATACCGAAGTTTTTTTTTAATACTACTTTAAAAATACCACAGAAAGTATTTACGGTATTCCAAATTTATGCTATTTTAACAGTAACAAACAAATCACTCTACAAATATCTCACAACTTCAATATGCTCGAGTCAGCTGTACAAATCTTCCAGTCAGTTATTTCGTAAATAAAGATCTCTCAAGTTAGTGATTATCAGATGTACATATTGTGTACCTGGAGATCTATTTAAATTGGATCATAAATCGAACGAATTAACGGTAAATTTGTAGATACGAACGAGATACATCATCTACGATCCGCGGTTCTATTTACAATCTGCTGCTTCGCCATATGGAGCTGGCCAGTGAGTGAGTTTTGTAATAAAATTCACATTTACGAAGCTAAATGGTCTGTTAAAAACGTCGCGTTGCCCATAACGAGCAGTGTCATTTGTCCTGAACGGATGCCCTACAGGAAATATTGCGTGAGCGTTAACGAGCAGAATTCTTCAAAATCTTCCGATTAATGTGTGTGGGGTACTAAAAAAAATATGTCTGTCTAGCCAAATGCATAAAATGATTAAATACAAAAAAAACGAAATATTTTAATTAAATCTTTCACAAAATTAAAAAATATACATGAAACGACCTTATTAATTGGGGTGTTGATAGTAGTAGCAACTCGTTTATGTCTGTATGTCAATTTTGGTTTCAATAAAAAAATGAGGTTTGTGAAATTATAGAACATTACAGTATCGTATTTTTTACAAAAACAGTTTTCAGTTCCATAATATTTTGAAGGAAAATGTGAGTCAATATTGTTTTGTAATGAATCCGTTTGAAAATGAGAAAATGAGGTGGAGGGTCTTCAGAAACATAGAGAATATCAAAATGACCAAAAAATATTTCTTTCCAAATAACCTTTTGTCAGATTTAAATGTAACCCTTCTTGACATGATGGATCTAATTGCATTTTTGCAGAAATAAGAAGAAACATAAGCAGATCTCTTATAAAACATTCTTCAAGTTTTTTAAAGTTTTTTGTATTGATAATGCTTTGTGGAGTCGAGAAACTTTCAGAAAAATTCAGTAAGACATAATTCAGAATAATTATCCCATTCTGTAAATAATAATGACTCTTAAATTTGAATTTCTGTGATTATTTTCATTTGAGGAGAATTAAGTTAGATTAGTCGATGAGAAACCGCTGTTCAGATCTTGCGGAATGAGGAAAATCTAGATAGAATGAATGAGCGAAAGAGCAAATTGATAATTTCAAATATTTCGAATTTTCACCACCAAGAACGGCGGTGACAGCAATTTTAACATTAAGGCGATGTTTCGCATTGTAATAGCTATGTCCTTTCCAAATTTTTGTTTGTGCAACTCTCATGGTTTCGACAATGCCTATGTTTCAGCCACGAAAATTGAATAATTTCAAATATTTCAAATTTTCACCACCAAGAACGGCGGTGACAGCATTTTTAAGTTTTATGGATTTTATTGAATTGACGATGTAACTAATTATAAATTATTTAGATATTTTATTAATACGATGGTGAAATTAAGGATAAATGTTGATTATCATTTAAAAAAACTGACCAAATCATATTTATTTTCTTTGAAAAAAACATCTGCTTTTAATAATATAAATATTTGAGCCACATCCAGTTACAATCGAGATAATGTTTATTTTCTTACAGTTTATGACCATAATATTTGATTTATATCCACGTAAAATTGCTTTCCCAAGATTAAGAAACACTTATCATAGAAACTCCTATATTTAACGGCAGTTCGAATAAATTTGTGTTCAGAGTTAGAATTCCTGGATATATCGTTCCCAAGCGTATATGGGGTGACTTCTATGACGTATGAGCAGCACCGAGCACGCTAGATCATTGATTTTTTAACATTGACCTTAACCCTCGGTGTAATCTTGATTTACAGGTCCGTGAATAGGGGCTATAATTTTTTATTCAGATTTGTCGCATAACATGCATGGATATGACGAATGGACGTATGCAAAAATTGCTAAAATATCAGGGACTGACCCTGGGACAATTTATAAAAGCAACTTAAATTCAACTTTTTGGAATTTTTCATTTTCGATACCTTTGTTTGAATCAATTAGAACCTATATCTGCGATATTAACTTCTAAAATTAATGTTTGGTAGCAAAAAATAACCAAATTAATTAACAAATACCTGGAGCAACAATTTCATGGTCAATCGAATCAGCCTTTGGCACAGATGTTGGTCATTGCATCGACCATTTTTCCAATAAATTTCATCACCATCCATCGATTTTTGCTACAATAACGCGTAATTTTCGAAAACTAATTTTTTACAGTAAACAAATTCGTGAAATATGACTTTATTTTAGGTAATTTAGTTACCACAACATAAAATAACTAATTTTCCGATAGGTCATCTAGATTTTCATGGGCAGTAAAAAAAGTGAAAAACACGTAATTTTGCCTCTTATTTGTAGCCCAGTCATTATAGACATGAAAGAGCCTGTTTCGGGAAAAAAATACTATTAGAAGTTTCTCTGCGGAATATTGTTCGGAAACCTGTTATAAATAAAATATCAAAAAATCAACTCGACACTAGTTGGGAAACTTTGTTTTAACAGTGGTCAAAGTTATGGAAAAGTGGTTTTTTGACTCATGTAAAAAAGCTATTATTCATAGCGAAAAAAAGGTTATCCAAAAAAGGTAGGTATTAAATAAGTCTATAAAATGAAAAAAGTCCGATTAACTTCCGGTAATTTGTTTATGCACAAGAGCTCAAAAATTGTCGAAAATTGCCGTTTTTTTTTCAATTGCTAATAGTTAATGCAATTTTCATCGCAGACACTTGTAATTCAGGATTTTTGAGGCTTTTTACACCCTTAATAAGTGGTAAAAATTTCAGCTCGAAAGCTTCATTGGTTTGGCGTTGGCGGAATTTGTTATCTAAGAAGATGCTATTTTCAATTCATTTTTCCCAAGCTCACAGGCGTTGTAGGGTTTCGATCATTAGTTGTTTTTGTACCTAAATAGTTGTATTGACATAGGCATTTACTGAGAATTTAGTTTTTCAAATTTAATTTGTTTAAAATTGACTGAAAAAATGTTAATATTTATTAAATTGTTAAGATAGGTAATTATTATAAAATAAAATAGTAACCTCTTTACTTTAGTTTTCTTCGAATTTAAAAAAAAATCGTTGTTGTAAGTTGATTAGAAGCTGAGATAATTTTTTTTATTTATTTAATCGCAGTGACCTTAATTATTAATATTAAGAGCCGAAATTTGGAGAGAGTATACATTAAGAGCTATATTTTCATGTCCTACATTAACATTAAGGTGAATTCAACTATTTAATTTCGAAAAAGAAGATAGCGGCGATGCGTTCTATTACTTGGTCTAGCGAACGAGTGGGGAAGGCGAGGCTTAGCATGCGCGCTTAACGATGTAATAAATATTAACATTTTTTCAGTCATTTTTAAACAAATTAAATTTGAAAAATTAAATTATCAGTAAATGCATATGTCAATACAACTATTTAGGTACAAAAACAACTAATGATCGAAACCCTACAACGCCTGTGAGCTTGGGAAAAATGAATTGAAAATAGCATCTTCTTAGATAACAAATTCCGCCAACGCCAAGCTAATGAAGTTTTTGGGCTGAAATTTTTACCACTTATTAAGGGTGCAAAAAGCTTCAAAAATCCTGAATTACAAGTGTCTGCGATGAAAATTGCATTAATTATTAGCAATTGAAAAAAGCGGACAATTTCGACCATTTTTGAGCTCTTGCGCATAAACAAATTATCGGAATTTAATCGGACTTGTCTTATTTTACAGATTTATTTAATACCTACCTTTTTTGTATAAACCTTTTTTCTCTATGAATAACAGTTTTTTTACGCCAGTCGAAAAACCACTTTTCCATAATTTTGACCATTGTTTTAACAAAGTTTCCCAACTAGTCTCGAGTTGATTTTTTGATATTTTGTTTATAACACGTTTCTGAACAATATTCCGCGGATAAACTTCTAATAGTATTTTTTTCCCGAAAAAAAGCTATAATGATTGGCCTATTGCATTTTTTTGATATTATCATTCTACCATCATAAAGTTCAATATTTTTTTTTTCGTTCAAACTCTAAATCCGACTGGACTACAAGGGCATTTCTAAATTACCGATATTGAACGTCAAAGTTGTCAATTTTGTTCTTCCCTTGAGACCAGCGCATTCGCCATAATTGATGTTTTATACCTACTTCAAAATTCTAAAGCTGAACAATCACTAAATACTTAGTTGCGATTACTAATATCATAGAATGGATTGCTTATTTAACACTGCGGTGGTGACACAATGTAAGTGGAACTTTTTGTGAGATAATTGAGACGTAGAAGAAACCAGCAAACTTCTGCGGTTTCTCTTCCTCGTTCTCGCCTGGTCCGCAATAAGCGGACTTCCTTTGTTCAGTTTCGATACGTCTAGATTTTACGTGGCCACCGCAGATCGAAGATTTGATTTATTGAAAGATATCCAATACCCTGCGATATATGTAGAGAAATAAGACACTTTTTGCCCTATTGAAGTGGTTTCTCTGAAACTTACACGATTCATGCGATACCTTTCCAGAGGTCTGTTTTAAAACTTACTGTTTCATAGATAAGTATAAAACAAAAAATAATTAATTAATAATTAGCTGCAGCAACATGCGTTTGAGGCGAATTCAATGGATAAATTTATGTGCCTCCTACATATGAATATTCAAGTAGCTGTTTTAAAATTTAGTAAAAACTAGAAGATTCTAATCAGATTGATAGTCTATGAGTGGACAGACTGAAAGAGTGAGTGGCAAGAGGGAGTTATTTGAACATTTTTTATCCAATTAGAAAATTTCAACTTACTTTTGAGTTTGAAATAGTTATTTTGGCTGTCACTGAAAAAATGTTTACAGCAAACATAGGTTTATTTACCTTGCATTTTCTAACATTCTACGTTAAATTAAAAATTAGTGTTAACAAGAAGAATCAGTACAAAACTACAAGTTGCACTATTCAAAAAACGTCGAAAAAAAGTACATGACATAACGGAATTCGTACACGCTCTTCCCCTGCAATGCATATTCGAGGCAATTTATCGAGCAACTAAATATTGTGATCAATTTCAAGGAAAGGCAGATATCGCGGTGAGCATACAATAACATTTGTTAACAATGACACCTTTTGTGAGATAATTCCTAGTAACTTTTAAAAGAAAAAAAAAAAGGTTAAGGGATGTACAAAAGATGTCGGTTGGATACATTTTTCTGTCCCGTTTGCAATAAATACTTTTAACAGTATTAAAAAATAGTCCCCCTCCTTTCTACGAATTTTCAACCCCTAATGGAAGTTACATGTAAATGGTATCTTCATATTTTCCTGTGGTAGTATAGGATGGATAGTCATCGATATGTACGATGTGGAAATAAAATTTAAAAAAAATTAAGCTGATAGTGTGTGTTTAAAGACTTTTTTGAGGAACTTATGTACTGTTGTCAAAAAGTAAGATTATAGTTTGTTAGGACAACATTCTGACATTTATATTTTTTGTTTCAGGTAAGCAAATGTCTCTCTGAAATATTATGGTGTAATTTGTCGATAGGTGAGTTTCTTATTATTATACACACCGTTCTGTAGAAACTTTTTCTCAATATTGGAGTAGATTTCGTTAAAATTAGTGTCATCCTACATAATAAATTGAAGTACAAAATTGAGAAATATAAAACAAATCGAATGTATTATAAATATTGCATTCAATGTTTGTGTATTTTATTAGTATGAAACATCAAATATGAAATATCTTACTTAGTTTTTATAGTAATATTTTAATGTTGTTTTGTTTTTTTTTTGGTATTTTTGGTCGGTCTTAAGGTTAGATTATACTTATAGGCTATTATCTTAAAACGAACTATGACGTTCAAGATATTTTATTACATGAATCGTTCAAATGGTCATTTTAGATGAAAAAACCTTAGAGTGCCATTAAATTAGAGGGTTGAAATTGAAGATTGAGGTGAAAATGCACTTTTGCAGTTTTTTAAATATAGCACGAAAACGAAGCAAAATTTCGTTGTAGTTCATAGGGAAAATTTTGTAAAGAATTGAATTTCTCATCGAAATGGCTTATTTAAAAAATGTAAGAAAAATTCTATGCAAAAAATCGTTAATAAACTATTAAAAAAAGCAAAAAAATAAGATTTTTATTTATTTTTTTCTTTTTTGACTCTAATTTATATTAAAAACGGCGAAAATCTAAGAAATATTGAAGTTTTGCCGGTTATAACTCAGTCAATATTAGTCCAAAAACTTTTGAAGACGCATCATTTTGAAGGGAATTTCATCGAGTTTTTTTGTACAGCAATTTTCTTTGCATACTTCTATTAAAAAAAAACTAGAGTCAAAAAAGTAAAAAAAAAAACAAAAAATCTTATATTTTACTTTTTTAAATTGTTTATTAACGATTTTTTGCATAAAATTTTTCTTTTAAATTTTTTAAATAAGCCATTTCGATGGGAAATTCAATTCTCTATAAAAATTTTCCTATGAACTATATAGAAATTATGCTTTGTTTTCGTGCTATATTTAAAAAACTGCAAAAGTGTATTTTCACTCCTATCTTCAATTTCAACCCTCTAATTTAATAGCACCCTGCGGTTTTTTAATTTTTAAAGACCCTTCGAACAAGTCATGTGCTGAAAATCCTTGAACGAATCCTTCCTTTTTTGCAGTAAATGAGAATTAAAAGGTATAAGAGTAAACGCGACGAAAATCGAGAAATTGGCGCTAAGTATGAGCGGCCATATACCTGTCAATTCTTATCCTAAGCCTATATACTTGTCTTTACTTAAAAAAAAACTAGAGGCAAAAAAGTAAAAAAAATCAAATAAATCCAATTTTTTGCTTTTTTAAATTGTTTATTAACGATTTTTTGGATAAAATTTTGTTTTTAAAGTTTTTAAGTAAGCCATTTCGATGGGAAATTCAATTCTCTAAATAATTTTTCCTATGAGCTATAGCGAAATTTTGCATCGTTTTCGAGCTACAAAAACTGAAAGGGGTTCATTTTCACCTCTATCACCAATTTCTACCCTCTAATTTAATAGCACTCCGCGTTTTTGTTTCACCTAAAACCAAAGAAAGTTATAGAGTAATAAATGTCTTCTTAAAATATATATTTTTTAACAATTTCGTAAAATAGCACAGGAAACCCTGCTTCCCTTTTCCTGATTCAGTATGGCGCCGTATTTCGGAAGCACCCTGTATTTATCTGTAATTCTAATGAGGTAATACCTACTCAAAACAGCATATCCTATGTTTGCTGAGTTTACATATATTAAGGTCTGTTCTATGGTGTTTGTAGCTCCAAGGCACTATAGTTTACATCAAGGTCGATAAATTTGATTAATTTATAGAGGTTTTTATTGTAACTTAAATTTTATAATAAGCGTAACGAGAAAATACAATTTCCTGTTTTTATTGCCATAATAATTGTGTCTTGTTATATGCTCATTGTTTAATGGATACTTTTTTTATTGAAAATTGGAAAAAATATGTTTTAAAAACATGCGTCATTAAAAAAACGAGTTGTTTATAGGTTTATTACGACAATTTAATTGCCATGTAATATTGTTAAAAAATAAACTTATTTCAGTATATATGCTTATTAATGTTTAACTTTTGCTTTTTTGTGACAATATACAATTCATTTGAGTACAAGAAAGTAAATTCTTTGATTCCTAGTTTAACATGAGTATTTCAAAATTCTTTTTTCTTTTCCATTTGGCCCAACTTGTCTTTGTAAATACAAACATTTTAAAAATGATGTGCAATATATTTCGACAATATTTTCCAATACTTTTTATAGAAGTTCCTGTGTTTGGATGTTTTAGCGATTTATTATAAACGTTAAATAAACCAAATAAAGTATCGTATGGTGATTGTGCACATTTATGGCAAAGTTAGGTGGACTCATTCTATTGATAATTATTTTTTTTTATAATCGACGGTAGCCGGAATGAAGCGGTGGCTTTCTAATTTAGTTGTTATGGTTACATAACCATTATAGAAGGTTATAATTAATAACAATCATTAAAATGTTCGCTTATTAGCCATTCATTACTCGTAAGTGAAGTTACTCTTGTCGTATAATACAAAAAAATATCATTTTATTTTGTAATTTTCGCTATATGTTTATAAAAAACATATCTTCATTTGTTGATAATGATAAGTTATCCCCAAACATTATATAAATTAGGTTATAAAAAACAATGGCATGATAATAAATACCTACGAAATTACATTGATGTATCTATAAATAAATGTATTACATCATATATTTGAGTTTAATCGTGATAAGTCGTATTTACTTACAGAGGCAGAGGAGAGAATCATTGTGAATTTTTAATGGTACCATTTTTATTCTAACCGATAAATTTGACTGCGAATATTACTTATGTAAATAATTCCACGCTTTCAAACATTCTCCGTTCTTTTTTGTCATATTTTTTTGTTGGTAAAATTTCCGGAAAAAGCAGATGTTTTTCAAAACTCTTATTTTATTGGCTTTAAAAAAATGTATTGTACTTATTGATAAGCAATAGGCTTATATTTCTATTCGGTGACCCTTCAAATCAAATCAAATTTTATCGAATTGGATAATGATGGGAGTTATCTTAAAGAAAAATTAAATATTTTGATTTTTGAAGGCCGATAACTTTTTAAGGAAACAAATTGTACCAAAGCAACTCGATCTAAATCGGTTTATTTTTACCCAAGGAAGGTACTGTTGAAGTATGTCACATTATTTATTAAACGCCTAATATACAGGGTGTCGTATGCAAATTGAAATTTGCTTTCAAGCCGTATAAGCATTGTTAGGGTTGCCGTTACTACTTTTAGAAATATTTACAATTTTCTATTTTTGGGACAGTTTTTCTCGCATCAGACTTGTCAAATTGTCCATGACCAGAAACACTTGAAAAATAATTAAAATAACTTGACATTTGTCAAGTTAGTTGCCAGTTTATTGTGTCTGTAATAGTTTTTGCCGAAAATTTAAAAACAAATGTCTAGGGATCCAACCAATTAAATCGGATTAATTCATATAAGCGGCAGTAAAATATTCTCGAGGAGCAAATTCGTTATGCTGCCTTGTACACGTCCACAAACTTTACAGCCTGCTGCTTTGTAGCCGGTGATAATATTTAAGGTCTGGTATGTAGCAGTGTTCCAGGTAGCTCCGCGAGGGTCAATGCTCCGGTACCGGTGGTTTATTACTCCGCCAGCAGATGAGTCTCGGAGACGTAAAAATCTCCTCCGTCGTCACAGGACCCTCTTCACAAAGCACGTACGCCCTTCTTCCAGGAATCTGACGATTTAAGATCCAGGTGTTGGTTTTGTTAGGTGTTTTCGCCGGGATACCCTCGCAGACGTAGTGCGTTAATTGTCATTCAAATGAGCTTGGAGATTTTTTTTATCACTTAACCGTAAAGATTCAATAAAGCGGAGCTCTTTAAAATTGGAAACTGAGGCATAATTTATGAAACTTTGTACGTTGTATTAATTGGCTATTTAAGGAATATATTAGCAATTTGATGATTTTTTGTTTCATTGTCAGCATTTTGTTACCCCACTTAAAAGCGTGTCAAATTAAATTTACGATTTTTGGAACGTCTTTTCAAGATTAAAGTAACTTAAGTTGAACGGGAAAAAATGGTTTTAATTAAAGTTGTAAGACGAAACAAACAAACTCTGAACACAACAAGGAGAAGAATAAATCAATTGCTCGAAGTGTCCTCCATTTTGATAAATACACAAACGAATTCGGTTTTTAAAAGACTGTTCAACATTGATTAGCATGTCTGGCGTAGTTTCTTGAAATTTTTTCAAAAAGAACTGATTATCTCGAAAACAGTAAGTTTTAAACACCATGTACATTTAATAACGTCTACCTAATATTAACCAAGGAATTCAAAAATGCAATAATGTACAGGGTGTTCTATTTAAAATAACAAAGTTATGTAGCGCCCAAGCGAAAAGGAACACCCTGTAAAGCTTAAAATATTTTCTTTACACGCACACATGATTCCAGACAACTTTGATTAAAACAATTTTTTTTATAAATTTTACAGTTGCAGAGTTACAGAAGAATCCCTCTTAGGTGGAACACCCTGTATAAAAAATAGCCCTTCCCAGAAAATCTTAGGGCTCATTCTTAATTGGTCGTCATAGCATTTTTTGGTATAGAAATCGGTCACAGTATTGCATTATTCAACATACTATCACAGAAACGAAAAGATTTTGATGATTTTTAAATATTTTCGCGGTCAGTCAGAATCTCTCGATTGATCAAAATGTGATACGGAATCCTGCTACAATTTAAAGATAATATATGCTCGACATTTTTAAATCCATTATTCCTTAAAGAAAACACATAAAAAATTTTGTGGTCTCAATAATGGTGCTATGTAGTTTCATAACTAAAATATTTTCCTTCATGTTAGCTCATGTGAGTTTCCATAATAAAAAATATTGATAAGGCGACTACAATACATTCGTTTATTCATTCGTATGATTCAAACATGTTTGGTCGCATATTTAGGTTAATGTGATTGTTTTGTGACGTCGTTGAATGTCATTCAGTTTTGATGGAAACATATTAAGTGTGTTTAGTCAGAATGGGACTAGAACTCTTAGAAAAATAATAACTACAGTAAATTGTGTGAAAATCTTCCGTTCACTTATTAAAAACGAGTACATGAAGGTCATATATTTTTATAAGTGAGTGAAATGACTAAAACATATAAATATAGCTTTCATTCTTGTAATAAGTGGAATGGTAGGTTTATTGAAATTGTGGTTGTACATTCATATCCTTTAAATATGTATGTGTATGTAATCATAATATTTCTAATTACGAATTAAGCGTTTATATCAAGAGTAGATTTCCTTGTTTTGACCCATTTTTCTGCTGATATAAAGTGGTTATTGACAGCGAATAATTCTAATTATCCTCTGGAAGAAAAGTTTTTCCTTGATCGACATTATAATTTAAACTGTATGAACCACAAATGAAAAATGCATGACAGTTTTTCCAAGTAGAATATTTCATTTCCTTAATTATTTATTAATAGAACTGAATGACGCGCCTACTAACTTTTATACATAATGCATATAGAAATATGTAAATGTTAGTTCTACCCATTAATTATGGTAAATTTTCAATATAGAATCGTAGCTACTTATGGTATACCCAGGAATTACATTAGAACTGTAATTTATGATGTATAAAACAATGTTAGCTTTAAAAATACGTTTTTTTTTCGAGGAATTTTTATTACAAAAATCTATATGCTCTAGATATTCCCAGGTATACATAAACTATTTTTTTAAAAAAGAGGCATGATATTTAGGTACTATTATAAATAGGACGGAATATTCTTGACGACGTTTTATTTACATTTTTATTATTAGTTTTTGTAATCTTTAGTTTAAGATTTTAAACTAATACATATTTTTCAAAAACATTTTTTTTTCTAGATATCAAGTATTTGACGAACATTTTTACAATTTGAATTTAAAGTGAAATAATGTTTTTCTGTTGTTGAATTTGTCGGCCACATTGGTCATTTTTCTTAATATTTCAAGAACTCGCACTGGTACGAATAAGATAACAGAAAACTTTGAAGGTTAGAGCTGGTTTTCGAAGTTTCCGCCATCACTTTGCAAACTACCGTATTCTTTTTCCTAAAGAAAACTTTTTCTTGCTTGAAGTTATTATTTTCAGTTTCATTTGCGTCTGAGTCAAACAAACTTTTAAAATTTTACGTCATTTCTTATTTGTTCTATATTTTTTATTCCCAATATAAGTGTATTTCTTATTATTTAATGTATGTACATCAACCTCGTTCAGATGTGGTGTTTCTTCTTGTGGGACACTGTGTATAAGATGTAAATTATTTTGTTACGTAAAAATTGCTTAAAGAATGACCTAATTTCAAATCGTGCAGAAAATTTACACAAAAATTAATGTTAGCATAATATAAATGTTAATGATAAATATTTTAGCGTCTAAATTTTGTAATTTGGTTGGTATCATATAGATATGTCTTTTAACAATTCGTAAAAAGAAAGTTTTTTTACATAATAATAAAAGCACAGATTTGTTGGAACCTTTTGACAAAATTCCACATTCAGAAGTGTGCTGGATACTGTTTTCATTTAAAACCATCTTGACAACACATTCCAAATGAGGTGCCAATTTATAATAATCTCTTGTAACAAACATAACTGTGTTGCGTGGGGAAAATTCAGATCGGTGAAAAAACATCTAGTTATGGCGACAAATAAATTCTGATAAACTTTTTGTAGGCTTCGGGCGATTCGGAGCAAAAATAGAATAGAAAAATAAAATAATCCCACTGCGAAGCAGAAATGTTAATCCGGTCTCAGACAAATCTCGTATATTTACGAGTGCTATTATATACATTTATAGTTATTGGGGAGACCTAAACGAGACTCATATGTACAGGACTACTCTTCCCTACTGCATAGTCGAGTGTGAGATTTTATTTGCTATATTCTCAGGCGTAAGTTGTTGCAACCACCCCTTAGCTTCACTGGAACGCGCCTTTGTTTTAACGTGTATGTACATACGTTTACTAAATTTGCAATTATTCATGAGTTGTGGTGAGACAGCCTCATGCTGACAAACACCGGTGAGTGAACTGACATTTCTTAAACTTTTTACAGTGAATATGAATTGATTTTGTGTTCTTCTCGGTAAAGTGTTGCAGAGATATTAACTTTGTTCGAAATTTAGGGGACTAATAACTCCACAGGTGTGCAACTTTGTATATAGGCAAGTTTGGTTAAATTAGAATATTTTGGACACCCCTACATGCACCTGTCTTGTGTCGGTTCTTATACGGGACACCCTGTATAACGAATTGTGATAGTTTCCTTAACAATGTATTTGGTCAAAAACTGGTAAATGTAAAATTCGTTTTAGATATTCCATGCAATAATTTTTCCAGTAATATTAATTGTTTTTTAGCTGCCACCTCAATGTTACAGAGTCACTAACCTCTCTTGCAGTCCCGATTCCATTCAAATTTTGAGATTCTCACTCGTAGACTGAATCGTGGCCCGGGCATACTTAAATTTCTATTTTCCGACGCCACTTATAAGTTGAGATTATAATTTAAAGAATATATAGTTCCGGCTATCTTTGTAACGGGTCATTTAACTCCATGCCAGTAAGGTTTATAATAGAATTCGTGTGCCTCATGTGAAATTACGTTCGGTTTTACCTTTAACCTGGAAATAATAGAAATCTGTTATCGTATACGCTTTACCGTAAATGTACATCTTGCTGCCTCAGTAGGTGGATTGTTTCAAAGCTCATTTTAAAATCGTTATACTTACACGGAGATAAGGTGGTGTCAATGTAACGTAATGTAAAAAAAATACAAAGGTGATGAATTAATTTCAGTTGTAGTAGGATAAATATTTATAAGCTGTCAAGCAACAGTATTAAAATTGTTTATTACTTAATTTAAACCATATTTGTAGGTATTATAAAAGATTATTTAAAATAAGTGTTACAATTTTTTTTAATCAAAATGTGTGTAAAAATTTTTAACCTACAGATATTTCAAACTCAATTATTTTATAGTTTCAGTTGTATTTTTGTATAAGCCAAACAGTGGTTTTGCAATTGGTTTCAAAATCAAAATGCAGCGGATCCCAGTAAATCACACAATGAGGTATACGTACCACAGGTTTTTTTCAGGGTAAATATGCATTTTAAATTTTTTTTCTCTCTTCTCTTAAATTTAATGACATTTTAACTGCATCACACTGTATGTAGAAAGTTCAAAATTCAGCACTCACGCACAATTCAATATCAGTTTCAAAAAATCCTTAGGTTTTGATGGTGTTTCCAAATTCATTGCAGTTTTTTCTCTTTGAGATATTCTCGCAAATTATTATTTTTTTTGAAATTTTGAACATAGTTTTCATTTATTTTCGAGTTTGACTTGGTTTTTCTTATCACCCTCATATTGAATTTAACTCGATCAGAAAGATTTTTCCTCTCTTTGTTCCTATTCAACAATTTTTTCCAATTAAATAATTAAAGAGTGACATCGCAATTACATTGTAAAAAAATTTCACTCAAATTTCACTCAATTTTACTCATTAATGTATCAGTTTCTGTCTACACCTGATTGAGTGAAATTTTCACTCTATTAGTATGAGTACAAGTGAGTGAAACTATTGCATCATAAATGAGTGAGTTTTACTCAAATGCGAGTTACTCCTAACTATCAATTGAGTGACTTTTGAGTCTATTTTGAGTATATAAAACCAATTTAGAGTTATTTTTTTTTTCTCTAATATGATTTAAATTTAACTATTATTGAGGTATTTTTTACTCAGACTTGGTTTTTAATTAACTAAATTTGTGCAAAAATAAAACACTCATAAATGATTAATTAGAATATACAGTGTTGAAATTAATTAGACGCTATATACAGCGTGTTCTGCAAATGATGAACTTTCAAATTAGGAGAGATATTGTAAAAATAATGTCTCAAATCTACAATCTACATTTTTAACCCAGTTAATACATAAGTGAAGTCTTAAAATTTGCATTTGCGTAATTTTAGATTCTCGCTAGGCGTTATTAATTGCAGAATTAAAAGCTATAAATCCGGCTGTATATTTTATTGATGTGTACCAAAATTTTGAACGTCGTTTTGTCGGAATTACGGAATGTGGAATAAAACGCGCCGCCAACCGTTACATAAAATATTTGATGGCGGATTTTATTGCGCTCATCGCGTCTTTCTTTTTCCGCATTGCATTGCTATTGTGGAACTGTCGTCTAGGACTTTTACGACAACCTTCGAATTGCCTTCAAAGTTAAGGGAAACCATTACGGTTTGCTCTGCCGTTTCATCTGCTCGTCGACAAAGAGACGTATATTCGCACCGAATCCAGATTCCGTGCCTTACCTTTGTACGGCTAAATTGACCATAAAAAGATCGACATCGTAATAATAGAGTAGGGAAAGAAAGCCTACGAGGAAGGCAAGCGAGGATTGCGAACGCTTGCGCCACTCGCTATTGCAACGATGCCACTTTTTTTGATAGTTGTGAGAATAAAAAGATAAGAAAATGATAAAAATGTTTGGAATTATACCATCGTTTATTTGTAATATTGTTAGACAAAGTTATTAATGCAAATACTAGATGGCGAGTCTCTTAAAATCCACCCGAACGCGACGGTTTGTCGTTGTTCACTGTAAACGAATCAATAATATTGATGGAAGGCTCCGTAGAAGGGAGCCCTTCTTCTGTTTTTATTTGTTTACACGCTTGCATAAAAAAGGAGAATGGCCTGCGTAAAAATCGACACTTAAATTAAGACTGCAAAAATAAAAATAAGAATTTTCACCGAGCTGGCCTTGCTCAAGGTTGGCGCCGTCATTTGTCCGCATCCACCGCGACTGCAAGTCTTTCGTCAGGTAGTTCGCTTTAGGGCGAGACTTGGCAACAGCGTTCGCGAACTCGCGTGATAGAGAATGGGACACGGTACCGCTAATCTAACCACTTACAGCGACGCGAAGCAGTCAGTCCGATATCTCGTGCCCGACCGAGACAGAGTGGGAATAAGCGGTGGCAGCTGTCGCTCAACAGGTGACGATGCGCCACTGAGCGAAAAAGTCGCACGTCGTTGTACGGTGTACACAAGGGTTGCCCGATTCTCTCTCTCACCCCCCTGGCAGTGTTACGGCGGAGTGATACCGGCGCATCGGCGTAGGTGGTGGATGTAATACGGAGTGATCTGTTTGTTGCTGGGTTGTGTTGGAGGAGTTTTGATTCTCTCGCTTAGGTGGTGTGTTGAAGTGATGTGATCGGGGGCGGTCCTGAATTGGATGAATGTCACCCTATAGCCGGTACCGGCCCTTGCCGGGGTCAGACGGTTTGGCTGTTCTGCAGACGCCGCCAGGATGTCGGCCATCCCCCACGAGCGCTTGTAGGTTCCTCAGGTGGATATCCAAGTTGAGTCCTCAGCCTGTCAATAAGCAAGGATTAGGTGAGGGACACTATTCTTATGTCAAGTATAGAATTTATCTGTCGGTGTTGTGTAACGCAGACTTACCTACATTTAAATAATTTTTTGGTAAAGTGACGCAAGAATGGGTTATATTTTTTGAGGATTTTGTGAATCATATAAACAAATAAATCTCGTGAAATATGATATCTGGGACATTATAATTAAAAGTTAAAAGATTTATGTAAATGATCAATTGCAAACATATGAAAATCTGGCGCATAAACGCTTTATTTTCTATGATTCACGAATATACAGGGTGTTTCGCATAAGAACCGACACAGCAGGGGCAAAATATGGTGATTTAACGCAACTTACCTTTATACTAAGTTGACAAGTTATAGGCCTTGAAAGTGAGGTTTCAAATTTAGAAAAAAATCAATATCTCAGTTGTACTTGCGCCATTATTCCATGGCTAGAAATTGGCCTCAATGATTTGGGATCGAGGGGCATTATCCCTCTTTATCCTGCCTCATCTCGTGTAGGCCTGGACAGCCTTCGTAGGTGGGCCCCATCCGTCGTCTACCCCGACCGCAAATGCGGCCGGTGTAGGCGCTTTGTGGGACCTCCTTTTGTCCTGGCTGGGCCCCGCCGGCTAGGGCCCTTCCTTCTGGCGCTCTTCTTGCTTCGCCGGCTCGTCTGTGTAAACCCCGGGGGTGGTGTCATTTTTATGTGTGGTATGGTTGGGTAGGGCAGTGCGGCTATGCAGCCTGGGAATTGTACTTGAACTTAAAAAAAACAAATTTTGTACACGTTGTGAGTGTACCAAGAGCTTTAATCGGCAGTAAGTAGAGTTCAATTGAGCATTTTAAATGGTTGATAAGGGATGATGCACCATTAAAATGTGACAGAATATTTGAACGCGTTCGCTGACTTAAAAATTTATTACTTTATTTTATGGGGAAATTTAATTCCAAAACTTTTCTTACTCTTGTTAGTTTTCAAAAAACTTTGTCGTTTTCAACAAAAACAAGAATAACTAATAATACGTATTGTAGCTATGTTATTTAAAATCAATGAAAATTCAAAAGTTGGCTATGAATTTAAACGTCAAACTTGAATAATATTTATTGGATAAATAGGCTATTGATTACTTATATAAAAAAACAGTCAGTGCTGTCATCCATTTGGCACTGGAGCCATAGTGCTTAGAGATTACGGAATTGAAAATAATTTTGGGAATTAAAATAAAACAGTAAATTTTTGCTCAGTGGTTCAACAGTTTTTAGATTGTTTGCCACGTCATTGGCTTTCACTTCTCGACATTTCAAAAAACATATCATTCTCTTCTTCAGAAGATACTCTAATGATCATAGGGTTCTTCTGAAAAGTGCGATGTGTCTAAATCAACCACGGAAGCCTGTTAACCAACTTTAGCTCAGTCAGTTTTTTTATTACACTTTTTGTGTCAAATTCGTTAAATAATTTAAAAGGACATTAACTTCACTATGCAATTTAAAGATTTTTTGTTAAGTTCAGATTTAGGTCTAGATTTATTTGAATGAAAAACAAATCTGAAATTCTTGAGGAATTATAGCAAACTTTTCATCTGTACGTTTTTATAGTGGCACTTTTCCGAAAATTCACTGAACAGTGTATTCTAAAAAAATGTTAGAGAAGCGAAAGTTTTGATTAGGAGTGAACAGTATTCGACGCCACTGGATGAATTTTGGTCAAATGCATTATTTATACAATTAGTATACGTTTATTCTAACTATATATGTGATTAGTTTTATGATTTTACCAGACTTAATTAATGAATGAAGAGAAGTAAAATTCCTAGTATTGGAACATTTCATGTTACTTACCTAACTTTGCATAAAGCTCAAATTATGAGAGGTCAGGGTGAAATTTCTAGCCCAAAAACTATAAACATGCGTGCCAGTTAACTCGAGTAAATAAACATGACAAATGTCAAGAACAACATTAAATTAGAATATTTAGTTCGAAGGTCACGTAAATTATTTCTTAAAAACAAAAATAAAATGTCTGAATGTATTTCGTAGGAAATATGTATTCCGTCATTTCATTGAACACTGTGGTTTTAATTTTGCGGAGATAAATATAAAAATGAATCTTGTAATCGACATGTTCAATAATTAATATTTTTTACGATTATTTTGCAAAGATCTTGATTAAGAAGGTTGTCATTGCACAAAAGAAAGAAAAAAATCTCGTAATTTGATGTTACTTCCTGTTAGTAGTCAGCAATTTGTTTCGCCACATTTTACAATTAAGTATATTTATTGTTGACTTTACGTCTATCTCGAACGATAAGGTTACGCTAAAATTGTTACGCTACCTTCTCGCAGCATTGCCAATACGTTGTCAACTAGGCCATTAATAACCAGGTCCATTGATTGCGCTTGGTCTCCACAATCTATTTTTAAAATACACTTTCAAAGGGCATTTCGGTCTAACGTTCATTTTTTATACTAAACGTAGTTTTACTTTTAAGACGGAGGATAAAATATTTTTATTTATATTGAAAACAGAACAACACAAATGCTATCATGGACAACTAATCTAAATTTATAAAGATTTATCATTATTTTGAATTTTGAAATAATAATGGTGTGATTGTGTCTTGAGTTAATGGTGCTACTTAATCATGTGATTAACTGGAGGATTAGAGGTTATCATTAATTATTATAAAATTATAAAATTAAATTGTTTTATTGTGGTTGTAATCCTAATTTTGCCAACGGCCCTTCCATTTTACATATTTATCTTGAATTTTGAAAATGTTTTGTTGGTATTACGTACAAATTCTATTTTTCACAATTTTATTTGTATTTAACGTATTTATTTATTTGGTTTGGAGAAAAACACTTCGCTCTTAGTATATCAAGATATACTAATCATACACTTCTTATCCAAAACCAAAGCCTTTGGAACATCTGTTCTGATTGTAGCGCTCTCTTTGTTACCGCTTCACCAGGTCTGTGCTGTATTATTTCATATAATAATACGTTATTAGAGAATAAAAATGTCGGTTATATTAATATCTTCATCTCGTTAATATGAGAAACAAAGCGCTACCAGAATCAACACATGATTATTGTGATTAACGATACCGTTCTCTTGAACGAGCACAATAAACAGTTCTTTAGGGAACCTTCGGCTCCTATGGCAGAGGTCGACCGAACCTCGCTCAATTCAAACCTAACATTGCGTACGGGCTCGGTCCTTACCGTGACCCCTTAGAATTTCTTTGGTACAAACCGCGTTGTTTCAAAACACATGTAAGCCTTAAATGGCGCAGATAATAAGGAATAACAATAATTAGCCCGTATAAGTCGTAGTAAACAGTTCCATTACTGAGAACAAGGTACCACTTGTAAAGTAATTAAAAAATTACGACCTACGTTTGTCCAGCAGAGAATATTAAATTATCAAGTTCGTAATAGGTTCGCCACCTACGTCTTATGTAACAGTTTTTAGAATTGCCATCCACGCCTGGTGATACAATAGTTGTATACCAAAAGTTAAATGAACATTTTTATTCACTTGTCACATTGGAAAAATTCTTATATATCTCTTATATATCTTATATTTTTATATATCTTATATTTTTTGTACTATTTCATATAACATTTTTCTGGAATTCTATTAATACATTTTTTATAAGCCTTTCATTATTATTTTAACAATGAGCACAGCTCCAGGTAATATTTTGGTACTTTTATACAAGTTAAAAAATTCTGTGTCGCAGAAAACCAAGAAATATTAAACTGCATGTAGTTCCTGCGAAAAGCTGTCCTACATAATGGTATTCGCGGTAAGTCGGTAACCCTGTTGATAACGTGAGTAGATAAAATAACAAACAAGTTCGGTGTGTTGTATTTCCTCCATCGCATAGTTAAGAAAGTGACGCATATTAAAAGCTATGTTTGTGTTTTATTTTGGGGCCACTTGTTCAGTGATATAACTTGCAGAAGAAAAGACAGCACCTTTGAACATTGTACAGCATCAGAAAATATTGTTAAAATTACTCTGTACAGCATTATATTAACGATATTATAGTAGATACATTCTGTTGCAGCTTTCATCCTTACAGTGCGTACCAAATTTGACGTTATTTGTACTGATATTGCCTAAAATTCATTTTAAATTTATATCTACCATAAAGAAGGCAAGTATTATTTACCAGTCGATGACGACTTTGCGCCCGAGCGGAGCGAGGGCTGGCAATAGAGTCCGAGACTGGTAAATCTGCTTCCACAGTTCTTTATGGTTCATGAAATAAAGGGTTTATTTTTTGACATTTCTTAATCAATTTATTTTGACATTCGAAATCTTCAAAACTACATAAAAGTTGCAATTTTGCTGGTTTTGAATTATTATTTCTAAATGAGTCATTTTCAAATAGAAGAAATTAGTCAATTAAGTGAACTATTTTCATAGAGGAGAACGTGGATATATTAAAATACCCCAAGCTGAGGGCATTTTTGAAACGTAAGAATGACGGCTAAACACCTAAAAAGTTAAACGTTTTTACAAGAGAACAAGTCAACAATTTGCTCGTTCAGCACTCGATATAACACATATTCGCTAACGAAGGTAGTGACGGTCGTAGGCATTGCAGGAGCACGCCGTTCTGATGAATTATGCAAACTTACTTTAAACCACGTCAATTTCAAAAATTTCGATTGACATTATTGTAGTTACAATTCCAGATTCTAAAAATGGCATGTCACGTACGTTTACAATTACTTCTCGTCTGGGTTCTGTTTCTCACCTAGAAATTCTCAAGAAATATATCAAGATAGATAGATTGGAAATTAAAACTGAAATTTCACGCTTTTTTATGCGCTATCAAGCAGGTAGATGTATTAAAGGCAAGAATACCCTTTCTATTATTCCTAATAAAATTGCACAGTTTTTGAAACTAGAACATCCTGAAACATATACAGGTCATTCATTCCGAAGAACATCGGCAACGTTACTGGCTAATACAGGAGTTGATGTATTAGCAATCAAGAGACATGGGACATCAGAGTGTAAAACCTAACCCTGAAAAGATTACTATGCCGAAAAATACAAAGAAAATTAAATGTGTTAGGTTATATAAAGAAAGCAATACATTTATAACATATGTTTACGTAAAAGTACGGGATGAAAGATATATGTTCTGCCGATATCGAGGCCAAAATGTAGAGAAAATAACGTTAATTATAGATTCAATCGATATATTCTGATGTTCGTAGAAGGTCTGTTATTTTACTACGAAGGTCGTTAAAGGGCGATTATTTTAATAGGTTTTGAAATGGGATAGTCTCCTAGACAGAATATAATTTAGGTAGGTATGACGTAGGTTATATTACAAAGTATATTTGGCTCTAACAATAAAACAGAAAACATCATTAAACGACTTTTGAAATACAAGGGAAATTTAGATATTACATAACAACTATTTATTGGGATATTGTAACTTGCGTAGAGGTTTTGTTTTAGCTATAAATTTAAAACATGACATTTCCTACTCCTATTTTTTGTATCGTATAAGTTAGGTAGAAACATCTGAATATTAAATTCAGAAAAAATCTACCAAAAATCAATAAAATATATAATATTATATATATTAATTTAAAGAAAATTCACAACAGTAAGTGCCAGTTTGTAATATTTTTAGAATTGTTAAAGTAATTCAAATTTCACCTCTGTTTCCAATCTAGAAATTGTACTTTGTATAAACCACATAACGTACCTAAATTTTCTTTTATAACAGCATGGAAATAAATATATATTTCGTATTATATTTCCAATCGAAAACGAACAGTAACTTGTGTACTCTATGAAATCCTAGCCAATAATTTGTTTGTAATTTGCGGTCGTTTCATTCACATTAACTTGGCATCATTGTTTCTTTACAAGAAGTGCTGGTTTGAAATCTACCATAACCTTGGCGGGTGCATAAATTAACAATAGTTTCTTCCCAACGAGGTAAAATGCTATTTAAGGTTCCATTATTTTGTAATGTGTGTATATTAAACAAGATTTCTGAAAAAAATATCGTTTGTGTTCTACGTACATGCGTGCATGATCGTGAACAATATGAAAATTTCTTAACTTTTGCGTCCTCATTTGCGTCCGAAGGACTGCAGAAACAATGGACACGGACCTTGACAATTATGTAACGGTTATTGTTCGAAATGTACGGTTGTCGTGAAGGTTTCCATTTTAATGGTTTAACAGCCAAATAAAAGATTTCACGGTTTCTTAAAATTATAAGCAACAGGAGTCCTAATGTATATCTAAAGATTACTTTGTATTTTTTAAAAAATACACTTCTATAAGTTTTTATCTAATTACAGAACGCGAGAGACTATGTTTGAGATATGATAAGGCTGCAACTAAAAATGTTTAATGTTACTGCAATATTACGAAGAAAAATCAGAAAAAAATATTATCATCTAGCAGTGAATGAGAAACTAGAAAAATTAAGGTAAACACTTGGTAGACAAAAACACCATCAGTTTTAAAATGTGACAGTTTAAAAAATCTTCGTTATTATATTAATTATAATAAACCATTGAAAATGAATTAATTCCCAATCTATTTTTTAATTTAGAATTGTTGTGGTTGGATGTTTGTTGTATAATCTCAATTGGATGTCCTTCAAATTGGTCAAGAACCTAAAAATTAGACTTGCTTTAGCATTTTCAGTTTGTTGATTATTAAGAAATTGAAGTTCAATTAATTGAAGATTAAAAATTGGATAAAACCCATTTTATTAATGTTGTAATAGGTTTTTAGCATATTTTATTGCGTTTATTTATCGATAAAGGGACAGACGCTTTGAATGAAATGGATGTTTATATTTGGCACAGCTCAAAGGAGTGTCAAGAAATGTACTAGAAAAATTATTGCTCTGTTTATTTTATTACCTAGTTACTATTTGTGAATCATACCATGAAATCATAAATTTAAAAATAATTTTTAAATATACACAGTGCATGTCACTAGTTACATTTAAAATACGTAACTTTTTAACATAAGTTGTTATTGCAAATAGAAAATGTATTTATTATGCTCTAATTGTTGTTACCACATATACAGGGTGTGGAATGGGGGTCAAGTTTTTTTAAATGCACTTAATACTTATGTACTCCGCCACTGTAATATTCATGTATTGCAAACACATGAATTGTAGGCAGTCTACAGTGCACGTGAAGGGAGATAGTGTAGTCAGTTGTTGTCATCCGTGAATTTGAATGTTTTTCATCGCTGAAAACCCCATCAACAGACTTTTTATTTTTGTGTATTTTATTTATAATTATTGATTACTGCTTGAGGTAGTCAACAAAAGTAACTGGCCTTTTCATAAGTACAAATAATCTTTTTGTAATAATTTTAAATTTTCGTAAATGTTTTTTAATAGCACGTGAACATATCTACCTGTAGCTAGAAATTTATGATCTAATTTTGGTTTCACTTATTTCCCATTTGACCATGGAATTATAGCCGACTCGTTAAAGCGGTACTTAACAGAATCTGTCATAACCATTTAGAGCATAAAATGTAACTTTCTTGACGGGGTTTCATAATAGACGTGTACATTTACCCGCAATAGCGGTCGTATATAAAAACCTTAATTATTAAATAGCACAGGTGAAATTGCATCCAGTTTAATAGTTTTAATTAATGGGCAAGAATAAATTGCGCAAATCGGCCGTATTTAGTAATTATTATTACGCCGATATGACGAAAGCTCATAAATAATCGTCCAACCGTCATTGAAAGCGTGAATTGGAAAATTTTATATAAAAAAAAGAACATTACAGTCGTGTGTTTTTCGTTTTTTTGATTTTTAAAAGCAAGCGATTATTTCTTCACAATTACTGAGATAAGTAAATCTTTATTTTGTTGTCTGGGCTATCTTTCATTCATGTTTTGTTCCATACTTCTCGGAATAAAATTGTCGCTTATAATTCTCCCTAGTGCTTGAATTATTTCTGGAAATTTTTCCGAAGGAACGCATTTTTTGAAAATTTTCTAGAAAAATGCGTGATTGAGGAAAAATTTCCGAACATTAATTCTAGGACGTGGGGGATTCAGTAAGAAAATTTTACACCCACAATTTATTTTAAAAATTTGACATGTTTCATTTTGAAACTTATTTCGCCAAAATAAAATTGGCTAAATACATTGTTTTGTGGTGCATGACATATTTTTTTCTTCTTAAACGACACATAATTTAATACAACATAAAAAACAACACATTCCTTTCACCTTAGTAATAAATGATTTAATAATAATAAGACATTTAATTTTTGAATTCAGATATTTACCTTTGCAATACAATTCACTTATATTACTAAAATAGAAGGAAAGTTTTTGTAGAAAAGCGATGTCTTTGACAGTTTACCAAAGATTCTTATTAAAACATAAAAAAACACATTCCTTGCACTTTAGTAATAAAAAAAGGCATTTAATTTTTAAATTCAAATATTTATCTTTGCAGTACAGTTCACTTAGTATTAGTAAAATAGAAGAAAAGTAAGTTTTTGTAGAAATGCGATGCCTATGACAGTGTATCAATGATCTTTATTAAACATAAAAAACGGCACATTACATTCACTTTAGTAATAAAAAAGGCATCTAAATTTTGAAATCAGATATTTATGTTTGCAGTATAATTCACTTAGTATTACTAAAATAGAAGGAAAGTAAGTTTTTGTGAAAAACCGATGTCTGCAATCAAGTAGGCTTAGGCTTGTGATGTCAAAATCGTCTTCGCTATACGTCACGATGACAGTAATTTTCTCTAGCTTCTAATTGTTTACAATTATATCATGGCAGCGATCAACCAAAAAACTAATTTAAAACCTTATAGTATATGTAATTCTTGCACTAAAATAGGGGACATTCTTATGTCTCATAAAAATTTAAAGTATTTGCCATATTTACTGAAAAAAAACTGGAATCAGTCCGCATCAATAAAACCTTTTCGCAGCTATTCAAAAGATTTTACGTAAAACCAGGGCTCAGCAGAACAAAATGTCATCAAATTATTACATATATTTTATGAAACACAGATATCTGATGGTGATGGAAATGAAAAATAAAGGTAATAATTATGCTCCTCGTTACTCTCCGTTGCAAAGAGGAGAGTTCCAGCCAGAATTTCAAAAACATTTAGCGTTAATAGAAGAAATCTCGGAACAAATATTTGGTAAATAATTATTTGTATCTATGTATTTATTATTTTAAAATAAATAAAAACATTACAAAGCAAAATTCTGGATAGGTACTGATTTTTGAACCAAAACAAAATTTCCACTTATTAATTTTGTTTGCCTAGCTTCGCAGGAGCAAAAAAATTCCGAAAAATTAGAAAGTTGCCATGGGCAACTGTCGAAATTACAATATGTAATTGGCTTAGAATGACAGGTGTAAAATTTTCAAGATAATTTCATTAATCTTTGGAATTTGTTGAATTTAGTCGAGTTGCTGTGGTAAAAGTTAGTTTTAGAATAAACGGTTAACCTATACAGGGTGTTAGAAGTTTGACTGCCTTAATTTTAACAACCGATAGAACACTTTAAAATAAACAAAAAAACCTTATATGACATGGGTTCTAAACCATTTCCGAGAAAAAAATTATCAAAATCTCCAACTTGATGTACAAAAATTCGATTAATTACAGAATATTGATATAACTGCGTGCATAGAATACCACAAAATACAATGTTTATCACTTTTTTGAACTTCTTTATGCTTAATTCTAAAAAATAATTAGCGTTGCAATAAATTTAAAATGCGATAAAATTCATACGGAGCAATGCGACAACGGCGCGGCGGTTAACGAGGTACTAAAGCGTCCAGCGACCACCAGTACGTAATTCAGTTAGTATCTGAGATTAGCTAGATTGTTTAAATTACTTGTGGATGGGTGGGTAATAATAATAATTTTGTTATTCCAAGATACACATTTATACCTCATTGTAATTAATCATAACAATTAGTCCTACAGTCGTCTATACTATCAGTTTACGCACGTTAGTGAGATTCTCAGATGCGTAATTTTCCGTGATGTTTCCGTTTCAACTTCTGCTAATATATCGGCAAATTACTTTATTTAAAGGGTTTTTATGCGTTTATTATAAAATCTAGCCGTCTATTAATGTCTCAACCGGATATAATTAATCAAGTTATCCTGTTTATTGTCTACATTTCATTGAAATAATCGCCTTACTTAAGCGCTAACGTACAGCAAAGTGCTTATCAAGTGTAATCCTTTTATTTTCGCAAAATAATAAATAATGATACATCGTTTCTCAGGGTTGTTAGAGTGAACGATTGATTCCTCCAAGCTTGGTAACATTTTTGTGTTTAAAACTTTTGAAAAAGTTTCCTATAAACGTTGAGGGCTTCAAATTTCCTGTAAGCTTGTTGTACTATTATCACCTTTGACAGAGACTAATAATTTCAAAAAACGGCTACTACAAAGAGATCTTTTTTTATTCCATTTTATACTTGAGATTGTTTTATCACGTTGTCCATTTATGGAATAACGCATCATTACCGAATTTGTTACGAAAAAAGGCATGAAACTGTACGAATTAGTGTTTGCCCAACAACTCCAATGATGTCACATTGTCGTAAGCAGAATCCGTTTCTCCACACGTTTGTCAACAGCGCAATTTTTCGCTTTATCGCTAGGTTGAGAATTTCGCGTTGTCCGTTTCTTTCTTATTAAAGCGAACTTTATAGTCGAATCACGTTCCTTTAGACGTAACCACCCTGTAGCTTTTAAATACAATGCGGCATTAAGCAAGTGATAATGACGGAGCACGTTTCTCTGAATAATTGCGACGGGGCCGTTGGTTCCGTGAAATATCAAGAGTCCGTGCACACGATAAGGGCACAAGTCAATTGCCCCACTTGTCACGTACTCGTTGTACATAGAAGACGCATAGACAGCCACCAACAGAAGAGGATGCAAAGCTTTTATGTGTCGTTAGTCTGCGGACGGAATAATACATTGATTGCCTCGTATGTTTTCTAGAGAAAGTATGTGAGTTTTGGCAGTGAACTTAGTGCCATATGACGTCATAAGGTTACGTCAGTTGGTAGTAGGATAATTTTGAATGATAATTATCAACTTGCGTTTGTGTACTTGTTTGTTGTGTTGTCGCCGGACGAAGATAACTTTAAAGAAAATTAAAAAAATGTTCTTAACCTTTACTCCTCTTAGATTTACAGGGTGGGTTCTCAAAATACATTTCCATTCGCTTTATTTTAGTTTTCTCTTTGTGTCGAGTTGGCAGCACGGGGTTTGATCAAAATGTAACGGGAATTGTGCTTGTTGCCACTTATCTATCGAGTTGATTTCTTTTTTATGTTTTGGTAGCACTGTTACAGACGTACTTGTCAATTTTTAGCCCGCTACTACGCTTTGTTTGTTTTTAACTAGCCAATGAGTTAGACTTTCTTCACTGTTTTTGGCGATTTTTTGTTTGGCGCGAAATGTCGGATCAGAGTTTGTCTGAAATTTTGTGTTAAAAACGGAATTAAGTGGCAGCGAAGTGGTTAAATTGTAGGAAGATTTGGCGAGAGATACTATATCATAGCTACGAGTTTATCAATAGTACAAACGTTTCCAAGAAAGCCGAGGAGACATTGAAGATGAATCGAGGTCTGGGTGTTCTAACGCTTCGACCAATAATGATGACGTAGAAAAATTTAAAGATATTGATTATTTTTTTAATCTAAGTACGGTGAAAATGTATTTCTACGTAGCAGAAATATCATCAGCCGATTTGTTTTAATTTTTATATGAAAGAATGTAACATTCATTCCTGTTGTCGGTAAATTGTTACTTGTGGAATTTGCGATTTCCTGGAAACGTTCAAGATGTCAGTGGCTTTTGTATCCTTGTAATTCACCATTCCGTCCGTCGAGCATTTAACGCTAATGAGAGCGGACGGGGACGGATCTCCATCAAAGTGGAGAAGAGTAGCGTTATGCCTCCGGTATCCAACCAAACGGGTGCCGTTGCCAGATATCGCGATTGGAGATATGTGCATACCTGTGTATATTGGTATATCGAAGATCGAAAATCCGAAACAAGTTGGCAGCACAGTTGTTTTATTTACAATTACGTGTACAAGATATTACAAAGAGAAAGAGATCTACTTGTTTCCACATTTTATTTAGTGATTTTAAAATATTTTTATCTGTTGTTTGAATTTGATTTAAGATAGGGTAAAAAAAGTCGCAAATTCACTTTTGGAAAACATGGCAGATATTATTTAACGAATTCATACTTATAGATAAAAAACTACACCTACACATAAGCTTATTCTCTTGATATGGGAAAACCAATCCTGGTCATGTCACGTCTACAGCCCAATAAGAACCCCTCGGGAGATAACCTCCTGTGGTTTGTTCTGCACGTTCATTATCAGGCTGCGTTGCAATTTTTAGGTTTCAGTACCTATCACGCAGTGACACCGAAATTCATGAATGACATCCTTTCATTCGGGCCGATAAGTTCTCTAACCCTCGGTGGTGGTTTCCTTGAATGTATTATGTAATTTGGTTGGTTGGGAGTGGTTAATTTTATTATTTTGATATTTATTTATTTATTTTTATTATATTATAATTATTATTTAATTTGGTGATTAATTTTGTTTCTGGTGTGTAAATTTTGTGTGTGTATAAGAATTAATTATCCGTTTGGGCGCCTTTTTTATGTAAAATGTCATTTGGGTGTATTTATATCTAATTTTCCATTGAGTGTAGGTTCTGATAAGAAATTTTAATAATAATAATGACAAACATAGACGAACTAGACTTTCTTACCTTATCATTGCTAACATCGCCTCCGGCAGCTTTACTTTGTATAAATAATGTTCACAGTGTAGACAGGATTTTATTAGTGTAGATAGGAATGTTCATTTTCTACACTGTCCCTCAAGAAAAAACACTTTATTTTATCAATAGCATGAGTCCTTACCTCATAGGGGCGGTTCTATGCTCTTTTAATTAACCTTTACTATTTAATTTTGGGTAAGAAACATTGAATAAAAGCAAAATTGGAAATATTTACACAAGATGACATTTATTACTTATTTATCTTTCAATTTCGAACAATATTTTTATGAACACAGAAACTAGAATATTTTTTTTATATACTTTTACATGAATAATTGTCTGAGAAATGCCTTATTCTACCTATCATAATTGAGAAAATGTTTGGTTAACCAATTATCATTATTTTAAACGTTTTTCAAACAAATTAACTTATACTACGAACATTTGAAATTAAACTAATACTTAAATTATAGAATGTTCAAAAATGTCAATTTAAACTTTAATCACTGACATTGTTTATAGTTTGTAACGGGTTTTGTATTTCACAAATAGCTTTTATAGTTCGAATTTGCAACACTTTATGGCATGGAGAAAACTCTTATGCAACTGGACTTACTTGGTTTCGTTCTGGCTGGCAATTTGCGGTCGTCTCTATAACCTCACTTTATTGTTGTCATTTTTCTGCTATTCTCGGGCGTTGAGGATGGCTGTTGGGTCTGTGTAGAGTGCTTCCTGGTGTTTTTGATGTTGTTTGGGGAGCCACAGGACAACATGCACCCCTCACCAGTCTCTAGAATCTCCTTCTGCCTCTCTCTCAGCTTGTTGACTTCTCTCGATGTTTTTTTGTTTTTCCGGTACCAGGTAAATTCACTGATTTGTTCTTTCGCCATTGGTTGCTCGTATCCCTGTTATCATTTTCTAACTGCGCAATTTCTCCAGCATGTTGCGATGAATTTGATTTTAATTAACTTACGGCGTAATTTATATTTTATAACTGCGTAGTAGATTTTATACGTCTTAATACTAATTTACAAGAAATTTTTATATGATATTTTGCATGACAAATTTTTTATAAGAAACTTCTAGCCTATGTGTTTCTGATGTTATAATATTTGAACTTTCTTTTGTACTAGATTATTTAACATTAATTTACTCATAAAATCTCTAAATTGGCCCTTCTTGTGGCATTTTCTTTTACTTTAATGCTTCTACTTCGTACCCAAAATTTATTTTCTTGACATGTTTATCATTAAAACGTATTATTTAAAATTTTGACTGATAATGTTTTAGGTTTATATGAAATAATTATGAAATGAGCTTTTTATTTTACTTTAAAAGTACTTTATGTCTTTATTTTATTCTACATTATAATTTCATGAAAATTTTCTATGCTATTTCTCGGTGTTGTGTCTTGAGATACAGTGTGTTAATTTCAAATGTTAATAAGTTTTTTGTGTCGGCTGGTTCCGGAATAAATCGAATTCTCGTTGTTACCTGGAAGCTCCCTTAAAAGTAATTGTAACTTTAAGAAGGCGGCTCAAAATATCTTTAGAGCAGTACATAATTATAGTTGTATAAGAGTGTATAACCTTTACTGTTCTGTTAATCCCATACTATATAATCCTGCCCATATTTATTAGGTAATATGAGATTTATAAAATGGTAGATATTAACAAGATCAAAGAGAGACTTTGTATAAACATTTGAGGAAGTTGCGTATACAATATATGGATTTAATTCAGTTTGTGTAAAGGTAAAGTATATACATATGTACCAAGCCTTTTATAGTGATTTTCAAATTAATTATTACAATAGCGTATCGACGACGATATTAGCAACCCATAATCCATAACTAACTACATCCTGGCGGTGTTCTAAATAAAAGTCTATTAGCCTTGACATATATTAATAATGTTGATTATAAATTACAGTTGAACAATTATAATGAAATGTTGTTTTGTATTTCTCTTGTAAAATGGTGTCCTAAATATTGTTAACTAGTTATCAATAGAGTTACATCTATTGAATCCAAACTAGGGCTATTTTTATTTTGTAATTGTTAGCTCTTAAATATTGTGTTAGTTATTTAAATTCGGTTGCTTTTTTATTACTCTACGATCATTTTGTGTGAAGTTAGAGCCTTTTGAAAATCACCTAAAAATTTATAATTTTTTTTATCCATTAATTTTTGTGACTAGTGTATTTCATAACGACGGTAGTTGCAAAGGAAATTTCGTTACTTTTATATTCAGGTAACGGCATATCACAACATATCCAAAAATTGGGTCGCCGGATTCTAATACATATTTCGTTCTCCAAGATCATCCGTCATATTTACGGTGTTAATGAAGCGTGTGTCACAAAAATCAATTCGGCACCATCAGACAGCTGTTTCGGCCTTTAGAGGTCACCGGTTGGCAGAAAAGGCGTTTTGTTAACCCATTTCTCAACGTCAGCTGACCAACGATACGGACTGGGACGAGTTCAAGAGCTACGAGTTTGTTGTATCCGAGTGTAAAAATAGAGCTGCTTAAAATAGTTTAATTAATTTTAATACATGGTATGCGAGTTGTGTTACTACTCGTGTTTGATTTATTCGTTGTATTTTTAAAGGCTGACAATGTTTATCGAGTAATATACAGCGACGTTAATGAGTGCTATCGGTAGTTTTGACTTGTACAAGATGTTTCTGGAAGCAGAAACAATAAAAAGCATCTAGAGAGTTCATTGAATAGTTTCATCTGTTCCCTATTCAAATAGAGAGTTGTGGTACCATACCTGTAGATTTTTTTTGGCATTTTTGTGAAAATATTTAAATATTTAAGTTTGGCCATTTTAATATTGTTTATTTCAAACTTTTTCCATGCTATTCATATCAATTTAGCCTCAAAATATTTTAATAGATTATATGAAAGAAAGAAATCCTTATTCTTCAAATAAAATGTAGACTTACATCATCATTCTTTAAATAACCATCCTCGTAACTATCCATAATTGCATTCATAGATCCATATCCATTGTGTAAGACTTACTATTTACTAAGCAATTAACATATACATTCTGAGATAAATATTGTAAATAATGAAATTTTTACTACACTTCACAAAAGGGGCATACCTTCTTTTATTTGGATAAATATAATAAATTATCTGTAACAGTTAAGTAAACAAAGGTATGCACAAATCTCTCACCATCTTGTATACACTACGCTTAGGTAACTTTCGAAGTATGTAAACGTAGAAAATTTAACAGTCCCGCAATCCTTTTTCTAACTTTTCTGGAACATCTTAGTGTTTGCTAGTTTATCTAATAACTTTTCTGTTTACTACTCTGTAAAAAAATTTCACTCAAATTTGATGTCTATTTTTGCGTTTTAATACAACTTAGAAAAGGCTATTTTAACACTATAGTCTTTTAATGGTACGCTTGTTGGAGCAATGTGATATACCGTAACTCTCTCTAATTAGTCTAGAAGTCTAGATGATTAAATAGCTTCCTTTGGAATAAAGTTAGTCGAATATCCGTCGCCATGTTAATTGGATAGATTAGTTCATTTAAAACATGTGAATTTCAGCACCAATTTATCGGTAAAGTGTCACGAAATTTTCTGTTAGTCTCAAATTCCTGTCTATTACTGGGGAAAGATGTGTTCTGTAAACTGTGAAGGGACTTTAATTTAACGCTTCGCTTTCCCATTAAGGACGTAAAAAAAGTGGAATAGCTAGTAAATTCCTTTTTAATTCCTGTTTACTTTTTTTTAATAACCAATACTCTCAACAGATTAAGGATATGTTTTGTCAGTGTCACGATCTGACTCTCTTGGTTATTAGAGTGTAACTGGCAAATTAATAATGTATGTAGTTAAATGTTGTTTTGATTGCGACACATTTTCATTCTACTGCTTTACGAGACGTTCTCACGATCATTCATAGTTGAATAACAGGAGTTACCCAACTAGGCTTAAATCTTCTGTTGATCAACTACTCTTTATATTTTAATCTAAAATTGATGGAACATTACAATTTAAATATGTTAAAGCAATAATCAAAGTAATTTATAATAATCTTGGAACGAACTTCAGCAGATTTCACAATGCCATTGTGGAGGATGTCAGGATTTATTAAAGTGGAAGTATCGCTCGTCCTTTTTTAGTCCTATCTACAATTCTACCGACACCTCAAAGTAGTAAAAAAGATGTAATATTGTAAGAACTTCAGAAATAATATTGTAAGAATTAAATCAACAACGGTTGTTCAAAAACTGTTGACATTTCAATATTGTCACCTTTAAGTTTTCTTAAATAAATATGATTAATATGATTAATAGTCTTTAATTAGGTTAATACCACAGTCATTGACGAAGTAATGATAAAACGCTGTTTTATAATCTAGCATACCTGATTTAAGTTCAAAACTGTTCATTGTTCACAACTGTATTAATTAAATTATACCAATAATAAACCTATTAAAAAATATTTATAAATTGTGGGTGGTCTTCAAATCTAATTTATGCGTTCTGTTTCAGGTAAGCCTTCAATTTTTATGGATTCAATTTCCCCCACGTAAGTTAACAAAACTAGTTTAATATTTCCTCTAGCGAAACCATTTTCTGGCCAGTCAAGGTGGAGGTAAAAAATAACCTACAATTTTTAAGACGATTACTTTTTTTAGTTTAGCGATTTATGCGCTCTAATGAGTTACAAAAATTACTGTAACTAATAGATATATAAACGTGGTACCGATAGATGTTCTAGAACCTACTTTTCACAGTACTGCTCTAGTAAATATTTATTGGCGTTTTTTTGCATGGATCGATTTTAAGAAAGTAACTTGTTAAGTGAAATACCTCAAGAATTTTGTCTTTGTTGATACGCAAAAACTAGGTATCTAGATTTTCGATTCCCATTCAAAATTATATGAGATCTTGATTAATTCTAGGATTAATGGGGCTTTGAATTTGCCATGAAAGTTTTTGATGTTTTCGAATGGATAGGTGCCAACTAATTTGTTGTTTGTCGAGCCATTTGTCGACAAATTGAACAGTAAATCATATAAAAGTATGTATATAATATTTCAACCATAACTATTTTTTATTTACCACGTATGCAGCTTCGGCTCAGGTTATACATATTTCTAATTTATTGGTTGAACGTAATATGAAATTATTTAAATTATATTTAAAATAAATGTATTCATAGTCTTTTCAAGCTGCTATATTTTCGTAAATATACTAGGCACAGAAATTAAGGGATATTTAAAAAATCACAAAGTTTTGGGCGACTTTCAAAGAGCTGTAACTTGAAGGCAAATGGTCGTAGAGAGAATAAAAAAAAAGGAAATTGAAGCATCAAGTGTCTAGTTTTCAGATTTGCAGTTTAAATTTTTTTAGCGTCAGCAGTTTTTGAGTAATCATAAGAAAATCAACGGAAAAAAAAATTGTAAATTTTTGTTTTTTTTTTAAAGGCCTATGGACTTTTTTTGATAATTTCATCATAAAGCTCTTTTATATAATTTAATTCTCTTCAATTTGAGCGGTTCCGGAGCCTTGTACGGTTTTTTTGTCGCTGACTTACAGTCGATCAAAGCAAAAAAATCATTTTTGGCTTTGGCAATCAATTATTCGGGAAATAATGGTCGTACAGAAAATCCAAGCAGGGTTTTGAAAACTGCAAAGTATTCTCTACAAGTCATAATTATGGGTTTTTGATAAACAAAATTCAAAGTGAATATGTTGGTTAGAAAAAAGGTAAAAAATTACATAATTAGAGATATTTGATTAACTTAGCATTACTTTACAAATAATGAATAAACTAAGGATATCGACTATAACTTTTGAAACTCAAAGTGTTCCAAAGAAACTCTGATCATTTCAAAATGCTGCGATTTTTTTTTCCTAGTGCCCGGAATGTTTTTTGTCGTTTTGCTGAAAATCGATGTAATAAGTAATTTTTCACTTTTTCTTCATTTTTTTAAGTTAAAGATGTTTTTTAGCAATAATCCATATTTTCTTCTTCAAAAAATGTTCATGATTCAAAAAAAAATTTTTAACACCCACAAGTTTCACAAACGTCAAAAAAATTTAAAATTCTAAGCGGTCTCGCATATTAACGCGCATTTCATATGAAATTCTTGTGTTAATTTTGTCCAGGAAATACCCTGTAAAAGTTTGGCAGTCGATTTAAAGAACTATGAAAGAACTGTGTCGCGTGACAAGGTGGCGTTTGCGGCACCTTTCGCGAAAACTTAGTCACGGAACAAATTTGTGTAACAAACCAGCGTTCCATACTTGTATATTGATTTTAGTATATTTTTGGCACAAAGCAATGATGGGAGTAGCGTGCGGTGGTATACGTCCATCGATTTTGGCACGCCTTATTTTTTTAAATGGCCTTAGGTATAAAAAAGAATCGAGAGGGTTTAGGTCAAGAGCACGCGGTGGTCGTACTACCGATTCTCCTCATCCATTCTACCGTATTTCCTAAATGCCATTAAAGTAATCTCGTAAATTTTTGTAGAAAATAGACGCACAAGTACCACATTCCTTGTTGGACAGCTCAGAGTACATCTTCAAAAAGCTGAGGTATCATTTCGAAGAAATTCGAGATAATGGAAATCATCCATTCACAGAAAAACGGTGTTAGAAGTGATCCCGACATATTTGTTGGGTACATTATTTATCTTAATTCTTGTAAATACAGTTTTATCTGTGTGTTTGTATCTAACTCATCAGGTGGACCTACATAGGGGCTGTGAGCATTTTGTTGTGACAACAATTCACAAAGTCTAACCCGTAATGGATAATAGACCGGTGCTAATGCTGGGGGATACATTTTGAGTCCACATTGTGATGTGATTGGCACTTCTGCACCTCGGTGAAGTACAGCGATAAAGGTAGGCAGCGCTTGGCACATGTCTACCCGTAAAATGAAATGAATTTTAACTTGTTACTTGTAATTTAAAACAATGTTCGTTAATTTCGCATTGCTGTACACACGTCATTTTTAACTCTTGTAAGACTGAGGTAAACAAGAAACCACGATAATAAGAGCACTGTGCAAACCACAGTAATACTGAGTAAATAGGTATTTGTTAAATAATGTCGGCTAAGCACACACTACAATGGTTCAGCTAAAGCGAAGATATATTGAAAATCTAGTGTCTTAACTATTCTGAACTGTTCTAGACAGAATAAAACAAGTCTTGTGTTACACAGGGATGATACGCGGCGATGTTGCAAACCCGTCTACATAGACGCTGTTGAGTTACACTAAGTTGCAAGTGTGTCGGCGGTTTTACAGTTACGCGGACTTAATTTCTCGCTAAATCGTAATTTACGACGAATCGTGTGAATCAGCGTATTTCCAACGACGATTCCGCTTATTAAAAAAACCGTTTCGAAGGATGGATTGAATTACGCGGTAACGCCTCCACCCGACGACGTCCCGTCGCCGCTGTCTCGAAAATGACATCAACGATCATATCTCAGCTCTCGTGTCGGCGGGTCCCGCATTCGTCGCGGGGAGAGATTTCCAAAGCCCCGCATCCTCGTTATTTATTTATTGTCGAAGAGTTTCCTGACCCTGTGTTTGTGACGAGTTCCTGTTTATGGAGATTGCATTCGTCGAAATTCGCAATAAAATGAATGTGGTGCGCTCTGGATCCGTGCAACGACTGCTGATATTCTCTTCTGATGTCGTTCGGTTTGGATCCGTATCTCTCGGTAACGTAACGAGTCGGATGTTCATTACTTTCTTTTTCCACCCGCATGATGTACAGTGTGGTCTCACCTAGGGTGTATATCAGTCTGGAATATTCAGAGTAATCATAAGTGAACAAAAAAGTTGTATATTACAGGGGTGTCAGATTAACTGTTTTCAAAATACAGCGAGTATTAATATTGGGGAGTTTCATCACAACGTCACAGCGCTTAACCTAATGTTACACAGCTGATGCACACCACGTGTGCACGCGGCAGACTCGTCTTACGGAATAACAAAAAATGTAAACAACTATTGTGAAACATTCAGTAAATTTCAAGACAATTGTTTAGAAAGCATAAAGAAGTTCAAAAAAGTGATAAACATCATATTTTATGGTATTCTATGCACGCAGTTATGTCAATGTTCCTTAATTGATCGAAATTTTGTATTAATTTCTCATTTCCGTTTTCTTTTGCCCTTACTGAATCAAATTTAATAATCCCTGCACAACAGGTTATTTGAGAGATTTACATTGTACTTGCTTAGCCTTAGCTAGGAATCTTTGATCTGCCTTTGTTGTTCTCGGGCTAAGCTCTATGGTGGCGGATTCTCTGTATATTTTTTCTATCTGGGTTTAGGAAAAAAATGTTTTTTTGCTTGATTGAATAGCAAATAAGCGTAACCTAAAAGTGAAATCGTATAAATCTTTCAAAACGCTCGCATGTAAAAATAATCAGGGTGTTCCGTCAAAAAATATATAATTGGCTTGTATTTTCGAAATGCAACATACAATTGTTTTTCTAATTATAAGATTTCCTACAAGTTTAAGTTGTATCATTTTTCTCTACGTACTGAGGAAAAAAAAAGATAAAGATAGTAGAATTTTATGTGAATAATCCTATACAAAGTATAAAAAATTTCATACAACTATTATTTTACAAAATACGGGGTAAAACATATTCTAAAGAATCGAATAAAAAATATTTCAACTACTTTTTGTAGACACGGTGTCTCATTTAAGATGTTTGTACAAGGGACACCTTGTATTCTGTCAAAATACGACTAAAAGGAACATGGAAAGAAAATCAATGTGAGGTCAGGATGAATGTTTAGTTATACGCTTCCAATTATCCTTTTTGAGCAAAAGCCCAACCTTAACATTGATCTGGATTTAATTTATTGCCAAGTTTAGTAACATCCTGTTGTCATACCTAAATATAGGTAAAAGCTAATTTTGATTGAGGTAAAAATAATTTAATCAGATATGTCTAATTTAACATATAGCTAGTGAAATAATACATATTTCGTCATACTGTTACTACATTCATCAATAAATGCTAAATTTTGTCTAAATTATTTAGCGTATTTTTTTTATAAAACAGTTACACTTTACAAAAATTTGTTTCAATTAATTATCATTAACGCAATATGTAGTACTTAAATCATTTCTTTTGACTTTTAGTACATTGGTTCTTGAATATATGTATTTTCGTATTTAAAAATATTTTTACTCTTGTAAGTACATATGTAGATGATTGATCGTAAATTATCTGATGGCAATAAAAATCCTTTTCCTATTTTCCTTGTCGGCTCCATTTTAGTATCTCGCGAGGTCAACCATTTACATTATCGAACATGCACTAGCATGCCTGTGTGCTATTTGTCGAATAGTCAGATCATTATAGATTTTCCATATTTAGAACACAGCAAAACCTAACTGGAGTTTACCTTTAATACTTCTTCAAATTTTTACCCTATAGTAGATATTAATAGCTATTAACAGTATTCAAAATGGGAGGGTAGCTGCAGTATTTCGACATAGGTCACTGCTCTAACTCGTGTTTGATAAAAATTAAATAGTATCATGTCAATAACTGATCACAGGTAGAGACGTAGAAAGGTATTCTTTAAGTAGTTGAAATTACTGTAGTTTCCCGGCCTGTCTATTGGTCCTTTACTCATTAACTTTCTCTAATGTAGTCTCGACCCCCATATAGCTTGGAATCAAGACCAAAATAACCGGATAAACGGATACTTGTCCAGCACTACACGCCATACACCACGCCACGAGTTGGCCTAATGCGAGGTCTACGGAAATAAACAATGACAACGCACGACAACCATAGAATGGGGTGGGGTCACTCTATGAGGACAGTTACTCAGATTTAGGTACAAGTGTACTAAATACGAGTTTATCTGGAGGATTTATTTAAGGGGTGTCTATATTTGAGTGAAAGTACTCAGTTGTAGTTCAAATATTGTCACGAATGAGTAAAATGATTAAAATGCTCAATATTGAGTGAAAATGTACTCAATATTGAGTATATATCATTTCACTCACTCCGTACCTTTATTGCTTTCACTCCATCTCGATGCTGCTCTGATGAAAACTGCCCTACATGGCATGCGCTTTAATAAGCTCCCAATTCAACGAACTGAATTTCATTTGGATCGTGTGTACTTATATGGCGTGAGTACACGTATAACATGCCGCAGGCTTAATTAATTAGATAAATCCGGCTCCAATAAGCTTCATAATAGATGTTAGTGGGTTACAGTATGCTGAAACCCACACGTCACAAGTTAAGATAGGTTCTGGATTAAAAATTCACTTGTAATAGCTCCGGGTTGCCATGCCGCTCTACCTCGCCTGCCCTCCGGTGGTGCAACAAACATTATCCTCGCGTCTCTTATTCCATCGTAACGTCTCGGATAATCCAATCGAAAGTAAAGTTTTTTACGTGCCCGTGCTTACTTATTAACTTTTACGAGTCGAGTCGAATAGGAATGTAGGATTTGCACGAGAAATCTGTTTGCGAGGACGTAAATGAAACACGTTCCTTATTTGGTGCAGAAAGATGTAGGAAAATACGCTGATTAGTTTGGCTTTTTTCTAGTCGGTTATGATTCGGGCGGTGGTGTTATTGCATTTGCAAACGTCATGGATATAAACTAGCCCAGTTGTGAGAAAGTACACTGTCAAAAAATTTCACTCGAATTTCACTCAATCATGTATCAATTTCTGTCCACACCCGATTAAGTGAATTTTTCACTCTATTGCATCAGAAATGAGTAAGCGAACTATCAATTGAGCGACTTTTGACTCTATTCTGAGTATAAAGCCAATTTAGAATTGACTTTTTCTCTAATATGATTTAAATTTAACTATTATTGAGTCATTTTCTACTCAGACTTGGTGTTTAATTAACTAAATATCGAGTGCAAAAATAAATCACTCATAAGTGATTAGTTAGGATATACAGTGTTGAAGTTAACTAACAATGCGGGGCCTCCCTCCTGTCCTGGCTGAGACCCGCCAGCTGAGATCCGCCGGCTAAGGCCTGTTCTCCTGGCGATCATGCTTTTCTGGAGCATCTAACTAACTGTGGTCGAGATTACAGAAGCAGTATGTAAGTGGTGCTATCTTCACGGCGCCATTCAAATTATTCGAAATTAATATACATTTAAACTCGCTCAGTAATGAGAACATCTACTCTGATTTAGCTACAAGTGAACCAAATACGAGTTTACGTGAAGAATTTATTTAAGGAGTACCTATTTTTGAGTGAAAGTACTCAATTTTAGTTTAAATATAATCACAAATGATCAAAATGCCCGATATTGAGTGAAGGTTTACTCAATAATTTCACTCAATGAAATCACACCGATTTTTTTACAGTGTAGAATATTATAACGGCGTTTGTTAGAATAAACTTCCGTAAACTGTAAAAAAAAAATCACTCAATTTCACTTAATTTTACTCAATAATGTATCCACATCCGATTGAGTGAATTTTTGTTGTAATCAAACCACTGCATTTAAACATAACTTTCACTAAAGTAACCGGACTAACGGACATTTTTGTCCAGCACTACACGCCATACACCACGCCACGAGATGACCTAATGGGGACGATGGAAATAGACAAAGACAACGCACGACAACTATAGAATGGGTTGGGGTCACTCAATAATAAGGATATTTTCTCCTATTTAGCTACAAGTGCACCAAATACGAGTTCTGCAGAATTTATTTAACGAGTATCGATATTTGAGTGAAACTGCTCAGTTTTAGTTCAAATATTATCACAAATGAGTAAAATTATCAAAATGCTCAATATTGATTGAAATGTACGCAATAATTTCACTCACTGGAATCACTCCGTATTTTTATTGCTTTCACTCACCGATTTTTTTAGTGTTGCACCTTCCATAGAAGTATGTATCAATGTAATATAAAAAGTACTCTGCACACCGGATATTTTTGTTTTTTTTTATAATGCACATGTTACACCTCTACTTTATTTTTATTTTTTTAAGTCAAGACGGAACGATTTAGTGAAAAAATGCAGGAGACAAAAAAGGTTCTAAGTGATCTAACTTTTTAAATGGTATTTTTGGAATTGTAAATTTTTATTTCCGTAAGAGGGTACAATGAAATAAACGTTAAGGGTTGCAATTTTCAACCCCTTTACCGTGTCGCTAAAAGTATCAGAGTAGGAAAGCCTAAACATCCCAAATTACATTCTTTGTGTTTCTTCAACTCGAGAAATAAAATAAAGATTGAATTTTAATTTCCCCCATTCGCTACATAAGGTTGTTGACAATGTTAAAGAAACACCTTTTTCAGTCAGTGTCAATGTTTAATTAATTGCATAAATCTTGCAAAACCTCTACACGTGGAACGATTGTTGATCTAGTTAGATCTATTAATAACGTACGTTAGTGCTTAAACACCAAGCGGCCTTGCATAATTTTCGCGAACGCTTTCACTTCTAAAGAGTTTCAATCGAGCTGTTCATTGTAAACGGAACCCAATTGATGCCTCTTCAGGCTTTCACAATAGTTTTCTAAGATTACCAATGTATGAATTATTAATTTATTAATCAAGACTGTAAATAAGGGTTGTAAGGTTGTACTATTGTACGTTTTTTAGCCATGCATTTATGCAAATTTCGATTTCTACAAGCGATTGCATTTAACTTTTTGACAAATGAAGTTTTAACTGCATTTTTATTATGGGCATTTCGAAGGTGTTCAGGAAATGTTAAAATAAATATACTGACATAAATATATGACCTTGTTCAAATATGGTCACTCGCCTGATTATGGTCACTTTTCTATAGATGTAGATCTGCATAAAAACTAAATATGTGTGTATCAATAAAATCATTTAAAAATACATTTTATGTTTAAATATTTAGAGTACGTATAACTAATTAAGAGTGACTTTTTCTCTAAATTTAACTTTTATTTAGTAATTTTTTACTCAGACTTGGTTTTATATTATTGTTATTAATTGTTGTAATCAAACCCCTGCATAAAAAACACAATTATCACCAAAATAACCGGATAAAGACAAATAGACAAATAAATAGACAAAGACAACGCACGACAACCATATAATGGGGTGGGGGTCACTCAATAATAAGGCCATTTACTCCAATTTAGGTACAAGTGTACCAAAAATAGTGACTATTTTTGCGTGGTCTTTGCCATGACCATGTTAGGACAACAAACACACAAGATATTTCTTTGAACGATTATATTATTTAACACGTTCATTTGCCAAGCTTGTGTTTTTATATTAATAACATTTAGACATCATTATTTGTTTATTTTAGGTAATTATTAGTTTTATAATAAAATAAACCCCTTTTTCTGGTCGAATTTTATAAAATTTCATGGAATAATTCGACAAATTGGCCAACTAAATTTTGATACCAAAGAGCGGTCTACCGTATAAAAGCGAAGGTATAGAAAACGTCCACAAATTGTATCTACTTCCTCCGTTGGCTTTAATTCGCCCGGCACTGGTTTCCACGGTGCATTGTGCATAGGTAAACGGAAACATAAGGCACGACAAGTCATTAACCTTATTTCCCGCCCGCACTGTGACCCCGAAAGCAACAGAACGATAAGTAATAAAATACTGGAACGGAGCGCATTTGAGCATTTATGGCGAATTGCGCTATCACGATAATAGGCGGAATCGGAACAGCCACGCAAAAATAAATGACACGTTGCATTTTTTTCTGCGCTAGTAATCATAAAAATAATACTTGGTTTGTTATGTTGCCCCGAAGTTAAATTTACACATTAGAAATATTTAAGGGACGTTGTTAGCGAAACGTAAGTTGTTTCGTTTCTCTGCCGCCTGCCATAATGATGTTGGATGTGAATTTTGGGTATTTAAACACTCAATCAACACTTTAGCTTCAGGTAAACAGCACAAAACTGTACATTCAGTGGATCCAACTCACAAATTTACAACGAAACTAACAGACATTGCACAGTGGGTATAAAAATTGTCCCGTAGAACCCGCCACACGGTACTGTTAGATACACCCACTTCTCGACCAATGTCGCTAGTACTGCGGTTCGGATCTTCCTCAACGAGGTTTATGATGTTTTCGTTGTCGAAAACATGTTGCGGCCTTTCCCGTCTACGAACTTCATGTGTCAGGACATTCCCAGTATCCCGTAACCTTTGAACTGCCTTTTGCACTGTTCGACTGTTAAGTTGTAGTCTGTTACGGTAACAGACCATATATAAACAACAAGTCTCAATTAAATCGTTTAGACATTCTCGGTACATTAACACCATATCTGCTAGTTCTTGATCAGAATACATTTTATATGCCGGCAAAGTAATGGTGCAATACACAAGTAAAGAACACAAGAGAGATTTGCTTGATTGTGGAAGTCACTGGAACGTCAGCCAATTAGAGAAGCTCTTCACGCATGTCCGAGTCCGAAGCATTCTGACCGTGCACGTGCACAAGATGCACAACGTCGGCTTACATTCATGGTTAATTTTCTCGAAAACAGAAGCTGTAAGACAATGAATTGTTTAATAAAAGTTGCTCATTTTCGTGTCTTCTATCACCCCTTTCAAAGAACGCACTTATTTCAGTAACACCCTGTATATAGAGTGACGAAGAATGAATATGAAATAACCGCTGCTACAAAAATATTAGTTGTGTATGATTAAAAGTAGTCTTGCCTCAGTTTATATCAAAGCTCGTATCTACACGATTACATAATCGTCTCCTACACATTTGTTCATTCCATATTGCAGAATATAAATTAACAAGACCAGTTTTTTATACATACATATGAAAAAATTATTGTTATTATGTTACGCCTGGTGACAGTCGTTATATATCTATTAACAGAAGGATATATAAACGAAATACAAACTCAGCTGCATTGGGCCACTGGGCTATAAATCTCAGCTGTTGACATGTTGTTGACAAATTGCCCTGCAGTGCAGTGCAGCAATGCGGATTTGGTGTGATTCAGGTAATTTTAATTTATTAGGCACCTTCTATTAATCATTAATATTACAATTGCGAAAGGGAGAAATAATATTACAACATGGCATTTTGGAGAGCATTTGAAACGGAACAAAACGAAATTTACCATCAATATAATAAAATTGACAACATAACTAATTAAAATATGTTGTTGGCCAAATGAACATACGAGTATAATAGAAATTTTCTACACTTTATATAGAAATTATTATAATTTTTTACCTTTAGCAGAAAACTTTTTTAGGGACGCCTATGAGAGTCATTAAATTTTATTACCAGACGATTTTTTTCGTTTTCAATTGACTTTGGAAAGACTATAACAGGTAATTCTTCTCTGTCACTGCACTACAGAGATTTTCTTTTAAATTTAATTTTATAAAATTGCAAATACAAATTTTATTTATCTATTTATTTATTTTGCTTAAACTGACTATCTACCATTGAAATAAAGAACCTGTGTCGTAATGAAATTTTTTTGTTTTGTTTACCCGATCGTGCTGTTACGATATTAAATGTTAATAAAAGGCAAACGATAGTTCATAAACTACACGGACGTTATCAGATACAGTCGACAAATATCTTTTTACGTTTACGTTAAATGTGTTATAAAAATGTTAACAGTAGTTATCAAGTAACTGCGACTATTTTATTAATTAACTACGTAGCAAATAAACACGGAAAAAGTTGTTTCTATTACAATTTTTTCGTCGAAGTAGTAATTAAATAGTATAATTATTTTTTTATAGTGTTTCATCAGAATTATTCAAAATAACGTCACAGTGCCGAAGCGACGACGTTTTTAATGAAACTTTGGGAGCTGAAATTACTTTTGGGTGCATTGTAAATTCTGTTGTGTTATTATACTGCAAAATTGCCATTGTCCAGACACAATCATTGATGTGATTAATTTTAATTAGTAGCTGAGTGCATTTACTAGGTTTTGTAAAAATAACCAAAAATGAGAACTTCTATAAAAATAATTGTCTTCACCATTTTCATTAGATTTGTTAAATTAAAATAAATAATGGTACCTAAGACACAATAAAAAAATAACAATTTTTGATATCAGATAAATATTTTTCATCTCAAAATTATATTTTATATATACTTAAATTTCGCTGCAAATATATTACTTTCAGTATTATTACGCTGCTAAGTTGGCAGTGCCAAGAACGGCCAATAGTAGTGGTTAGTCGTTTAACAATTTTGTTTTGTATACAACTTGACAGACAGTGCCGTATTAATTAAATAAGGGTGTTAATTGATAAAGAAAAACACTTTTACATCGTACTTAATTTTGAAAGAACCTTGAGTTTTTCTTGTGTAAATGGGAGTTTGCTTTAATTTCCTTCAGTCGATAAACCTTCAACGGTTTCTTTCCGTGATTTTCCGTTATCTGATTTTATTTTCTGGAACAAATGCAAAACAAAGGAAATTCGTTTCTCTTAGATTGTGTGTGTCACTTATGTTTCCGTACCAATCTGCTAGCAGTACTACGAGCGTTTGACTTTTAAACACCATTTTGTGTGCCGGGAAACCGCCGCGGTTTCCATTTCCCCCGGCATGGAAAATATAAAATTCACATTTTGCGAAGATTGAGGAAGTGATGGCCTGACATAATTCACGAACGTCGTCTGGAAGAGAGGAAGAGGCAGTATGCCCTATATTAAAATAAAGCTTACGATGGTTCCAATTTTCGTGTTGGAAAATACGTTGTTTTTTTTTATAATCCGCTAACAGAGGGTAGCACAATTTGTCTAAGGTGAGGCGCAGCCCTAGAAAGTCTGATGCCAGATCTACAGACTCTTTTGGAATTGGGGTAATAGTGAATTTTGCTTTATTTCTTGGGATTTTTAAGTCATTTAAAAAAGTATACTTAAATAACAACTAAATGAACTTTAAATGCAGCATTATAGCAATCCTTCTCTATCGCACGGATTTCTATGATTTTCTTTATCGCTCTCACGTAACGGCCGATGAACCATGGGGACTTTCCGAACCTGTATACTTATACATGTGCGAAATATCTTACATTTTTTTCCTGTGTCAAATAACCAGGTATATTCATTAGACAAATTGCTTGCAAAAGTTTAATTGGAAATTAGAAGGTGTACTTGTTAAGCAAGGTCACTTGTATCCCCCAAAATAGCTTTTTGTTTTAGGCTATATTGATGTAATCTGGTAATGTTTGTTCCGACAACTTAGTTAAAAATAGTACGTCGTGGTTGCTTGCTTGTACGTGTACCTACAATCAATTTTATAATGCCAAAGTGTTATGTGTTCACATTTGAAAAAAATACGTAAAGGATAATCGTTTATTACATCTAATCTAATGCGAGTTATAGAAAATCTATATATATTTTTTCTCTGTTAAATAAAACTGTATCTAAGTCTATGTACATTCATTTTTGTCATTAAAAGGCCTCTGTACGTAGGTTTTCAAATAACTTCCAAAATATTATTACGATTTTGATTACCCTCTTGGTGGGGATGAATATTTTATTAGTGTTTAAGTAAATTTTGTTCGAAGACATTTACTTTGTTGTTTTAATATTTTTTTTGTGAATTAACCTTCACCTCGTCAAATGCATTAATCCAGGATCGTTAACATGTCAATAATGACCAATTAATATATTAAAAACATGTCGGGTATTTATAGATCTCTCGTTAAGATGTTCCCTTATCTCTAAAACTCATAAACTACAATTTAACTATAATTTATCGTGCGAACTGTTTTATCCACAATCTATATATAGGCGGCATGTTGATACCGATGATAAATTCGTTTGTAATATGGCCACCACAGTCGTCGGACGTCCTTTTATTTTTTTACGTGATTTATCCCTTTCGAAAAATTACAATTATAAAACTCTCACTACATGCAATTGTATCTAACATTAATTAAATAATTCATCATAAAGGATGAAAGATAAGTATCTGTAATAGTTATTAAATGTTTAAAATATATTTTATTTGTTAAAAACTTAAGTAATTCACAGTTTTGTTTCAACAGCGATGCCTAACTAAATATTAAAATTCTACCCAATTTCGAAAGGTCCAAATTTTTGTTTGGTTTATTAATTTGTATCTTTTTGAGCAATATTCTTTCAAGAATGCGAGGTATGTAAATATATTACGATATTGAGTTTATGTACTTAATATTTTGAATAATCTAACCTTAATTCGTTATCTGCAATATGAAATAGTAAAAGAGAAAGCGTCCGAGTTTTGTAAACGCAACGGTATGGTTTTATTGTTTTAAGTCACGATTAATGGCTATACAGTTATTTATAATTAATGTAACTAATTGCAATAATGAAAACAGTAATAATCTTCTCGAGAACAGGTAGAAAGCTCAAAATGACATAGTGAGAATAATACTAATTTGAACACTTCTAAACCTGCATCTTTTAAATATTAAAAAAAACTTAAATGAATAATGAAATACCTAGTTATTCAATTAATTTTGTAGTTTGAGATTTGAAAGTAAAAAATTACAATTTAAACATTACAAATTGGCTCTCGTATTCATTGACGCAGTGATTATCTGCGTTGATAATCAGGTAGTATTTCGTTCAGTCTATTAAATAAAAAAAAACGGACTTGACGGTCAATAAAGATATTAAAAAACCTTCAACTGTTTAAATTTAGAAAAACTTAAAGATCAAGGTGCACGATTAATTTATTATTTAATTGGTGAGGTTATGGGGTATTTTGCAATAGAGCGGTCTGAGAAAAAGTTTGTTTCAAAAGGTCGAATTCATGAATCAGTTAATAGTCGAGGAAATAAAGCACTGAACCTCCGAAATTTTTAGATCAAGTATCAAGATGGGTTTTTTTGCATTCGGTTTCTAAAATTATGAAAAAAAAAATTTTGTTTTGAAAAATAAAAAAAATTTTAAACCGATTTTCAGAAATTTCCCAAAACTGCCAGCATTACCGTTAACCAAAGCGTACCACGTGGAGGTTGCACGGTCGGATTTACGCTTCTTTTATACACGTGCGAAAAGCGTTTGAAGTTATGACAAAAAAAAAATTCGAAAAAATTTTCCAAAAAAAAATTTTTTTTTTCATAATTTCAAACGCTTTCTGCAATAAGAATGTAAAAAAAAGTCAGGAAAAAAATGTTTTTTTCATATTTTTACAGATTATGAGCATTTAAAGGCATAAAAACGTGATCCTTTAATTCTTTTTAAAATTCAATCGAATGAAACAAAAAACGGCTTGATGGATCAAACTGAAGCTCTGCAGGGCTTTTAGGGGTACAATGACCTGTAAAAGCACACTTAACATTAGTCATTTTCCCAATATTCTCAATGTGGCACGTGATTTTCTAGAAGACCCCTAAAAGTCCTATTTTTTACGATTTTTCAGTCATGTTTAGGATAATTTTTTTTTTCTTCTAAAAAACCGTGCCAGGACCTTGTAGAGAATTCATGCAAGTTTCTGAAACCCATCGTCGATTTTCTGTGCAACCATTGATTTCTGAGATATCGATGAACAAAGAGAAAATGATCCATTTTCATTCAAAGTCCAATAGCTCAGCGAGAAATGGTCGTATCGAGACCTAAAAAAAAATAAATTGAAGCTAAATGAACAACTTATCTAATCCATAAGGTGGTTAAATTGGAAAAATTTTTTTCAAGTCAGTACACCAAAAATAAGATCGAAAAAAATTTCAAAAAATTTTTTTTCATGATATTCATTAACACTATACGTGTTACTTGAAAAAAAATTTTTTGCAAGATCCAAAAATTAGAAACTTCAAGCTTCAAATTGCTTTTTTTTTACTCCAATACGACCATTTTTATCAAAGATACAGCCGAAAATTTAGATTATTTTTTTGATCCCTTAATTTTTTGCACTAGTGTATTTAGAGACTTATCCTCGCTGCACAAATAAACTTGCAATAAAATGAGTTCCTTGTCATTCTATAACTACGATATTTGTATCAAGATGAGTTGAAGCAGGTCACGTAGCAACCAACAACGGTCTAAGGACAGCAAGCAATCGAAAGGAACAATAGTTGGAATTACTCAGATTTCTAGACGAGATTCGCGCGCATATTTCAGGGAGGAATAGGGATTATCCGTCATGTTTATTAATCTGTTTATTTTTGCGCACGACCGAGCCACGAACTTCTTGAGATGCCGCCGGCGGATCGGACGTCCTTGTTCCATTTACTGTCGCATTTATCCACGGAATCCGAAAGGGGATACGCGATATCAGCGGCGGAGGATGCGATGAGTAGATCTTTCATCGGTAATGGACGGTTGAAGTGGCGGCGCCCATACATAATGCTCTTATAAACAAGAAGCAGTCGTGTAGAGATTTGTGCTACCGTGTCGATATCACCGATTTGAGTATTTTTTATTTTTCTTTACCATCTCCATGATATTGGCTTTAAATTTTATGACTATGCTCCCTATTATTTTTAAAACCGGAATAATACATAGCAGATATTAAAATCTGTTTAGATTCCAGAATAAGTTTGACGTTAGTTAGTTTATTACCTTATCCCACGCAGCATAATGTCCATACCGTTTGCAGGTGCCAATAAAAATATGAGTCACCGGTTCTTTCTGTGCATTTTCCAGTTTTATTGTTTGCGTAAGTTACGTTACAGATGGTCGCATAATAAACATCGTAGTTAAGTGCATGTAAAAAGGCAAAGATAACAAATTTTAGAACGCTTAAAATACATACATTGTTAAGTTATTCTACAGTATTTATCTATCTGACTTTTTAATAAGACTCAATTTTGAAAAGCTATCGGAGGGGTTTAGTCTTTTTGGGACACCCTGTATATGTACGTATACATTGAGAATGAACAGTTTTTCGAAATTTTAACGGTCACTTGTTATATACTTCTGCAAAAAATTAAGGGAGCAAAAAAATGTTTCGAATTATTAGTGATTTTTCAGAATGCTGTATCTCAGTTAAAAATGATCGTATCAAGGTTTTAAAAAAAGCATTTTAAAGCGCCGAATGTCTAGTTTCCAGATTTCTTAGTTCAAAATTTTTAGGAGCGATAGTCATCGCGAAATTCTAAGAAATAAGAGTAAAAA